>NC_056728.1:300794805-301004805 GCF_019279795.1 Protopterus annectens
AAGTATTAGCCTTACAAACCTAGAAAGGTGATTCAATAACTACAACCTGTCATTATTTTCTGACATTAGTCTTACGTGATTTGCCAGACAACCACTATTTCATGTTATACAGACCACAAATTATGGTGCAAAACTCTGGACATTCTGCAATAGGTCTGTGCAGTTGAGAGGTATGGTAGGTGCTATTTCCCTACAAACATACATGTTACTGCAGTTCTATGGGAATATGGGTGTGGGGGGCACAACTGTCAACTGTACATGTTTGCACACAGACTGTGCTGACATTTGCTTTACATTTTGGTTCCATTTAGCATAGTATTGTGCCCCATCTTGGAAACTAGAGGCATATCACTAAAAGCCACAGGTCTGATTGTAATAGCATACATTTGAGTTTCAGACTTCCTACCCTTCAGAGCCTTACTGCAACTGCAAGACCTGCTGTGCTATCACTGTGTAAGTCTGTAGTGGAGTATTTCATCATTGTCACCACTTGTGGGCATTTGCCACAAATTTATTTATGGTTTTCTACAGCTGACTTGCTCCGTGAGGTTGAGGGGTGAGTATGGGACCCCCACACTGACATCCATGCCTGTGACCCATTACCCCCCAGTTAGTTGGCCCCCCACATATACTGCAATGGGATTTGTCACCTTGGGTACTACTGCATAGTGTGGGGAAGACAATATTGGGCAAACATTTCCTGGTGTCCCACATAGCTGTCAGTTGTCTGCTGATATCTCAATTAGCTACCCCATTCCTTCACATGCATGCAGCAATACCATAGATATGCTACCAAAACATACTAATCCATTCATTTATTGTTAAGAAGGCTGACTTACCTTGTGCCTGCAGCAGTCGCGAGGACAGTGCTTGAGGGGTGGCTATGTCGGATGCATGGAGTACACTGCCTATACATGGTAAGATACAGGTAGTGTGATATGTGTGGCATCCATTTTACTGTGTATCTGAGTTTGAGATAGAGGTGTCAGTCCTTGGGTTCCTACAGTGTCAGTGTGTGTGCTATGCAGTGCCTCTTTGCCAATGCCAGGTCATACTGGGCATGCCTCAGTCTGCCTACAGGAGCTGGCTTAGGGGGTTCCTCCTCTGAGCCCTCTGTGCCTGTGGGGACCTTGGCAATGGTGGGGGGCTGTGTGGCTCTTCCTCATGCTGTTCCTGCTGCAGCTGTTTCTGCAGGATCATATTGTGTAGCATAGCACATACTATGAACATGTGTGCACATGTGGCTGGAGAGTACTGCAGGGCTCCGCCAGATATGTTAAGGCAGCGGAACTGTGATGTGAGCATCCCAAACACATGTTCTATAATGATCCTGGTTTGTATGTGTGCCTCATTATGGTGTTCTTGAGTGGGTGGGTGTCTATTTCTGATGGGAGTCATCATCCACAGCTCCAGTACATAGCCAGCATCCCCCAACAGATGGCCGTATAGGATGCCCTCCCTGGCAAATCCATGGTACAGCTGTGAGGAATGCCAAATGTGGGAGTCATGATAACTTCCAGGGCTGCCAGGACACACATTAATGATAATGCCCTGGGCATTGCACATGACCTGGAAGTTGATGGAGTGAAAGCCCTTGCAGTTTAGGTAGACCCTACCCTTTTCACCAGGTGGTGCTTTGATGTGGATGTGCATGCAGTCTGTGGCACCCAGTACCTCCAGGAAGTCTGCTACATAGTGGAAGAGGCACATATTGCTGGTCCTCTCCTCACGGGTGCTGGTGAAGTAAATGTGCTCACCGGCATGTGGTAGCATGGCATCCAGGAACTGGTAGAGTACCCTGGATGCAGATGCCTGTGAGACCCCCATGATGTCCCCAGTACATCTTTGGAAAGTACCTGTAGCTAGTATTCTTAAGGCTACACAAACCTTGGTATCCACTGGGATGGGTTCCCCTCTGTTGGCTCTGGGTCTGAGGGGAGGCCGGTACAGCTTGATTAGTTGCTGAAGTATGTCCCTGTCCACCCTGTAGTGCTCTACTATCTTTATTTATTTATTGTATTTATTTATTTATTGACATTTGTTAACTGGGTTTGTCCAACTGGGCTTGTGGCCTATTTTCAGTGGAGATCTGAGGAGAAAGCTCCAGTAGTACATTTTTAAATAAGTACAATTTTAAATAATATTGATATAATAGCAATTATAGCAAAAAGATCCACATATGTTGGGTTACATGCATAAAGTTAAAGTTGTATTAAAAAGAAGGTAAGTAACATAATTTTACATTGTTATAGTTCAACAGGTCCACAATAAAATTTTTTGTTTGTATAAATTTATGCAAATGCATAGTAGACACATTGGAGAGAGAGGTGTAATGAGGTACTAAGTATGGTCCTTTTGAAGGTACATAAAGGGAAGGAAGACTAGGTGGGGTCATGGCAAGGGCATGTCCTGGAATTGAGAAAATAAGCTTTTAATTCATTTTTAAAGTGGCAGGTGTGGGAGATTGAACGTAAGTCAAGGGGAAGTTTGTTCCAAGCATGGGCAAGGGAGTGTTTGTAGAGTAGTTTGCCTACTGACCTTTTTGGGTGGTAGATATCAAGTAATTATTGGTTAGAAGTATGGAGGGTCCAGGATGGGATGTAGATGGAGACTAAGGAAGATAGAGATGGACAGAAGGAGGTTTTATAAAGAATGGAGTGTAGCATATGAAATTGATAAGATAGCAGAAATTGGGGAAGTTCAAGCCATTGAAGAGAGTTTAAAGAACTGCAGTGGTGTGAGTTGTATGGGGAGTTAGTAATGACTCTGGCTATTTTATGGTAAGTCTGTTGGAGTTTGTTTAGAGTGGAGGCCTGAATATTGGTAAGAACTGGGGCGTCGTATAACAGGGAGGGGAGGAGGAGCGCCTGGCCCAGGGTAAGTCTAGATTCAGGGGTTAGGAATTTTTTGTTCCGCTATAGCAGACCTAGTTTCTTGTTTGTTTTTTTATACATTGGATTATATGTAGGTCGAACTTTAGTTCATCATCGATAATGACCCCTAGGAGTTTTGTGTGGGTGTCAGGTTGGATAGTTGTATTGTTAGAAGCTGTAATAAAAAAGGAGGTTTTGTGATGAGAAAGAGAATGGGGAAGGAAAAGTAGGAGTTTGGTCTTTTTGGGATTTAGGATCAGTAGGTTGTGAGAGAGCCATTGTTCAGTGGATAGTAAGGCTTGTTGGGTCAGGAGTGTAGTTCAGAAATGTTATTTGAGATGGGTGTGGAGTCGTCGGCATAATGAATAAGGGAGGATTTTTTGCATGAGGTGTAAAGATCATTGGTGAAGATGTTACACAAAAGGAGTCCCAAGATGGAGCCTTGGGGAACACCTTTGGAGATGGGAAGGAAAGGTGAGAAGGATGAGAGCCATTTGACAGATTGTTCCCTGCCAGATAGGTAACTATTAAACCAGGCAAGTGCGGAGGGGGATAGGTGGAGATTTGCGAGTTTGGATAGTAGTAGAGGATGAGAGACAGTATTGAAGGCTTTGGAGAGAGCTAGGAAGAGACAGGAAATTAGTTTATTGTTGTCTAGGGCCTCTACAATGGTATGAGTGAAGGAGAGGAGGGCAGCGGTGGTGCTTTGTTGAGGGCAAAATCCATGTTGGGTAGGAGTAAGTAAGTGGTGCATGAGGAGGTGATTGAGGAGCTGCAAGTGAATACATTTTTCTAATATCTTGGAGAGAGGGGACAGAATGGCAATGGGTCAGTAGTTTGAGGGGTCAGTGGAGTTTCTGCCTTTATGAAGCAGAATAGTAAAGAAAGATTTCCAAAGGGTGGGGACAGTTGATTCCAGAATAAATCGATTAATTAGTATAGATATAGAGCTCCAGATCATGTAGCCCCTGGTAGGTTACTCTGGGTCTGAACACTGTTCTCCTCCTCAGTCTGGGACAGTTGTCAACATTATCCTCCTCACTGCCCTCAGCCTCTAGCACATACTGAGGTACCAAAGTGACAGCAGTCCCTAACATTTTGTCAGTTAAAATTCCCCCAAGTGTGTACACCAATGGTGCAGAGTTTGCGGGAAAAAACAGACTGAAAGGTGTTTGCACAGTTTATACTATTGCGCTGCAGTTGCTGCCAGTATGATTGGCTGACTATGATACATTTCGCCTGCCAGCTATGTTATTTGCACTTGATTGCTTTTATTCTGCTATTTTCCATTTTTTTTTTCACCTTCCCATTTCATCCCCTTGTAAGCCCCATGGTGCGCCTCGCAAACCTGCTCCCCAAATGTAAACAGTTCTGCTGTTTCCAGGTTTTTTTGGGTTTTTTTTGTTTAAGACCTGGTGCAAGCCATGCTAACTTGTTTAGCTAAAGTAAATACTTTTAAGCTGAAATGGCCCTCCCCTGGACGCGAACACGCTCTTCATTTCATGGAATAAGTAAATACAGCCTAAGACACGCTCTCTCGCTTAGCTGTGCTTAGCTAAGCTGAAATGGAAGCCGTGGAGCTCCAATGTGCTTACACCAAGCATGACACCCCCCCCTTTTCATGTCAGCTGCTTCTCCTGCTTACACCACTGCCTTATAGCTCCTACACAGGTGCAGCCAGACAATGGTCTCCCATTTTGTGATTCAGTAAATTTTGCTCATTTGCATACCCCACTGCCTCAGTCCCTTGTTACACCTCTGCACCAGAGCCTTTCCCTTTAGCAACCAGTGTTACCTGTTATTGCTTTGATTCTGCATGCTATATACTATAATGGCAAAATGCAGATTTCACTTAAAATTGTCTTTTCACATTTTTTTTATTTTCAGCACAATCTCGTTTGCATGCTGCTGCGCTATGCTTAAACGGCCAAAATCAGCCAAAAAAATAAATTTTGATTTTTATAATTTTGCAAATCCTTTCCATGCCAATGGCCATATTTCTGCCCATTGGTATGCCTAATGATTAGAATACATACTTTACTTTGAATTGTCATGCCCCCATTTTGATTTTTACAGAAATGTACATAGTTAGTAACCAAATACATTTCTGCAATGGACACTGTTCTGGCATGGATGCCTGCTTGCTTATTGTATTGCTAATTCACCTCATCTGCATGGTTTTCATCAGCAAATGAGGTAATTAGCATTATTCAGTGGTGTCATTGCCAGAATACTGCTAGCAGGCTCGTGCATGCCCCCAGCCTTGTTTACTGAATCACTCAGCAGCCATATTCTGTGAAGAAGCTGCTGCACTATTCTGGCATGGATAAATCCCTTTATTGAATCTCAGAGAATGTCAGATCCATAGATTGAGAGTCAAGAAACTGAATCAAGTCTTCAACTGCTTTCTGTTTATGAGGCAAAGTGTCACTTGTTGCAAAAGTGGTTGGATGAAAAATTCATTTATGAAAAGCCATGCCAATGGGCTATATTACAGCTTGCATCACATTTGAGAAGTCTGGTATGGCTTTCCAGTGGATATGCCCAACAAGGGACTCAAATAGAAGTGCTGGAAACTGCCTAGTTGACTTCTTGATTGCATATGAATGCAGGCAGCAGTGAAACAATGTGCAGTTGTTGTCCAAGCATTTTATTAAGTGCTCTGCATTCCTTGCTTTTCTAGGTCTACTGGTGGATATTCCATTTTTTTGTTTAGACTTCCAGAGGAAAAAGGTCAGGGACATTCCTGGTAAGAGTTTCAATATATATATATATATATATATATATATATATATATATATATATATATATATATATAAGGTCAGGGTGAGTAATGATATGTAGTGCTTCTGGCACATTTCTTTCAACAATGTAGCCAAGGATTTTGTGAAAGATCTTTCCAGAGCATTCACTATGCAAGTAAAATGTAACAACCCTAAGAGGAAAAAGTTTTTGAAGGTGTTTAGAGGCATGTTATTTTGGCAAGATGCATGGATGTTGACCAGTGATTTGAAGCTATGCACAAGACGCAGCAGCAGGGGAAACGACCATAAACAAACTGAAAATACATAAATAAAAATCTTACACTTGTCCATGCCTAAGTTGAAAAAGTCAGGGTTAATTATAGGATATCTCTCTATTAGAATTGATGCACATCTGAGTAACCCTGATTGTTTGGGGATTTGAATTGAACAACCAGAGGATACTTTGTTCTAACATCCAGTAAGTAGTTTCTGTTCCTAGAAAAAACAGTCTCTCAGTCATTTCAAGTTCAGTCTTTATTAAGATGGTTGGTCTTCCCGAGGACTGTATATTGATCAATGATTGTATAATTACTACCCAGATATGCTCCATTCATGACGGTTTGTTTATTTTGCAATCATGAAGATTCAAAGTACTGGCTCAGAACCAGAGTGGCAACAGACTGTCAATCCAGAAGAGGTTTGAGAGTCATGTGAAGTGTCCAGCAGACTTGCTGTGCTCCTAGTACACTGATGTTGAATACTGGGGTTTTAAAGAGGTTTAAAGTTTTGTGATGTCAGTGACCAAACAATACACGTTATTCGTTAGAGTCATTGTTATCTTATCTGGTGCACATGAGGCACACAAGGTATGTGGCAAGGATGATCAAGGATCATTTATTGGTCCTTAGTTTCATTCTCAAGTCCAAAGGTTTAGTAGATTACATCAAGCACTGGGCTATGACTAGGATAATCCTAGGCTGGACTAGGAAACAAGCAAGGGGTGGAAAGCAGATACAAGCAGTCTATGTTAGTGATCTGTTACTCTCACTGAAAAGGATAATTTCATGTAACTAATTAGTCCTGGTCAAAAGGCCTAACCATTAGTTTATATAATGGCATGTTGAAGATATGCAGAATGCTGTGGGGATAACCCCAAAGGATTATCAGGACACTGAGTTAGGAGTTGCTGTAATTTCACTACAGCAAGTGGCCCTTTGGCTGACTACATAAAAGACTTGTCATTTGGGGGTGGGACACACCTCTTGTTTTGGAAAAGATCATGGTGCCTTTGCTTTGTCTATTTCAATGACTCTCAACATTATGCATATTTCATCCAGCAATGGCATTAGCTAAGATGTATTTTTCACCTTCTAAGGGGAATATTTATATGCAAAGATTTTTGCTGTTATGCTCCCTAGGGCTTTGAGGCATGTGTGAATTTTCTGCACCTGTTTTTCTATTCACTGTGAAATGAGCAGAGTAACAGATTCCTCTCAACAGAAGTTCTAAATAGGGCAAGAAGATGGGTTTACAGAGTATCGGTGAGTACATTAGATAAGGGTAAACAACATAATATCACCTTATACAGTAAAGAAGAAAGGTGGACTTTTGATGGGAAGAGGCTTTGTGCTACAATGTCAGATGTTTACACTTTTGTTTCCTTTTTTAGGTCCCATGGCAGTTTTGTTGTTAATGCATTCTCAAAGGGTTTAGGCCAGAAGAGGGCTTTAAAAATGACCTGGTGAATAGCTAGTTTTAGACTACCAGGACTTCAAATATGATGACACTACCTCAGGGAATTCACTGCAATCAATTAATGGTAACCATGAGCCACATTATAAAGAACAACAGGAAAGTGAACACTACATTATTACATTTAGGAGGAACTGGTTTAGGTCTTGAGAGCAAAAAGGAATTAGCCCTAAAACATTTAAAGGGTATTTATCATCTATGGTGTGTGTTTCCAAAAGTACTGATTGTTTCATCTAGAATTATACCTGAATTAGCATGGAGAACTCCTGTCAATCATAACAAGATAGGACATGGTAGGAAATATGTCAGCAAAGTCACACATAGAAGGTTTTTTTTTGTATTTCTATGATTATAAAAACAAAATGAAAACTCCAGCAAAGTTAGAATTTCCACTGAGTGACCTCCCAAACCCCTTGTATCAGAGGCACATGGGATATATGCAAACAATCCTTATGAACATCAGGTGTTTCAGCTAATTGGTGATTCTGAAGGCTCATTACGTGTTTCATCATTTTAATGGACAATTTCAGGCCAATAAAGCCAAACCCCATTAGCTGTAGATATGCATATTTCAAACTTTTTATGATCTCGTCAGCACAGCACAAGCAGAGTGTTTAACTTAAAGTAATAGAAACACAGGGCTGTTATACCCAACTGATGTTCATTATCATTAGGGTCACTGCAAAAATATCCCAAACAACAAACTAAAACAATGAGTGAGAAGGTCACTGAAAAACCAATCAGTAAAAACAAAATGAACACTCCAGCAAAGCTAGAACTTCCACTGAATGACCTCCCAAACCTCTTGTATCAGAGGCACATGGGATATATGCAAATGATCCTTATGAACATCAGGTGTTTCAGCTAATTGGCGATTCTGAAGGCTCATGACTTGTTTCATCATTTTAATGGACAATTTCAGGCCAATAAAGCCAAACCCACTAGCTTTAGATATACATATTTCGGCCTTGTTATGACCTCGTTGTGGAATCATGGGGGCAAATATTCAGTCGAGTATAGGCCAGATAAGATGCAGGTAACAGATATGGGATTACACCTCTTTAACTATCAGATATGTTTCCTCCTGCAGGAGGTTTATGAGGTAGGTTGTGGTACTGGGGAAGGTAGTAGGTGAAAGTCACAAAATGCAGCTAATTAGGTAGTAGAATCAACACACAAAACAAACTAATAATGAATGTGAAAAATCTGTTTATGAAACAGTTTGAAAAAAAAGAAAGTACATGAAATGAATAAATGAGAAATGGTCCAAAGTTCTAGTAGAATGTAGTCAGGTGGGCATAAAAAAGGATAAGAACTTATGATAGGAAAGCTCTTGATGTGGCCTTCTGTATGACATGACAGAAAGTACTACTTGACAGAACATTGCACAAAGTAGGTGAGAGGACAACCCATCTCCCAATTAGGAAGAGATGGAGGCTACAGGTGGATTGACTGGATGTGGGAGCAGAAGGATGACTCCAGGAGTTGTTGTGTAAGCAATGGAAGCATGGTCCTCCAGAAAGTGTGCTCCTTAACCCCATAGCCCTAGTAGAGAACTGTCTATAGCCAAATCATAGATACAAGTCACAAGTGGCAGAATTGCTAAGTTACTCAGAAAATCCATCAAGCCATAAAAACATTTTTCTCATTTTCACATATGAGGTTAGGGTGTTACACCAACAGTGATCATGATCTAGAGTCAATGTTCACACCATCAGGTGGCTAGTCTTGCCACAGTTTTCTTCTGTATCATATTTATGCATGTGCACACACTTCTATGGCTAAATTAGAGTGCCCTGTCTAATTAACTTTATGTCTTTGGAATGTGGGAGGAAACTGTACCACCAAGAGAAAACCCACATGAACACAAAAGTGACACTGAGACCCTGTGCGGGAAGCACCCCAGCTGGGAATCAAACTAGAGAACCATTTGTTGTGAGGTAACAATGCTATTCATTGTGCAAAACAGACCGACACTATTACAACAGGGCTAGTGATAAAATCCAGACACAGTAGTGCAGGCTGAACCAGTATGCTTGACAATGACAGTTTATTTTATTTATTTGAAATAGATGAGAAATATCTGAATGAGGCAAATTGTAAATGGCTAAGGTATTGTTTAAAGTGATGCGTTGAATGGAGCAAGAACTGTATCATTCAAAAATGTGAATAGTAAGACATGAGCATGAGAGCTGTATGGTTAAGTGAAACATTGTTAAAGCTGGAACATTAAAAATATAAGTAATATCTAGCATCTTTAATAAAATATATATTTTTATACCAAACTGCTTTAAAATGTTTCTGGTCAGTTAATAAACCTGAATGGGAAGAATGAAGCAGGATGTTTATATTCTGTTATTTATGTTTATAGTCCTTTGTATTTCAGGAGATATTCCAGAGTATCAAAGGTTAATGATTTATCAGACATACTTCTGTATATTAGTTGTACATCTGAACAATTAAAGTAAATATTTTGACTATTATATGAGGCTGATGCTTCCATCTTAGAGTATAATCCCCCCTTCGGTATTTGCCTGGCCAGACACATGCAGTAACTGGAATGTCCATAAAGGTTTCTTACAAAAGAATACACAGAGTAAACACAATGTCCCACTCTGATCACCTCAAAGTCCTGACTCTTTACTCAGTACCATACATTCTGCTGAGATATTATCTTTGCCCTGCATACAAGTCATCCATGGACCCTGTTTTGATGAACCTTTTACACATCCACAAACAAACCACATCAGAACTACTAGATATAAAGACCTAAATTTTGCTTGCAATATAAACAGGACATGTTGGAGGGACAAATATGTTTCTCAGAGATTTCTCATTCCCTAGAACAAGCTGCCCATCAATATGAAGCAGAGTTCCTCACTGTCTCTATTTAAGTGCAAATTGGAGCAATGGATGGGTAATCAGAAATTCACCCTTTGCCTGGTGCCTATGACTCTGCTGGACAGAAGCAGTCAGCAACTCACCCTATATAAATCAAAATTGTGGGTCCCAGATGGGTTGCATGGCTGGGCTTATAATGTCTCTACTGGTCATTACCCTAATATACACCTATGATCTTATGAAACTAAAAGCACAAGGAACACATCACTGGCCTCTTTATCCTTTTACTCATAATGTAGTTCCTACAATTGAAAGGCTCTGCAATTGCTGAGCATTGTCTAGTAAAATAAATTTAATGTAACTGATTTGTTGTGAGAGAAAAAAATAAGTGGTATAGTCACCAGTGTTTCACAGTATAGTATTTTATCTTATGGAGTGCATGGGTTCATTTTTTATAAAGAATGTTGTGCAGCAGTATATTTCTTTTTCTTTCAAATCTTTGCATCAGTCTTTCAGCAGAATTTAATCATACTTATTTGCACATAAAACAGAATATAAATGTTACCCTAACGGTGGATGAAAATAAGTTGTGCCAGCAGTAATGCTGAGTTGGTGTAATGCTGGAGTTGGTATGTATATATATATATATATATATATATATATATATATATATATATATATATATATATATATATATATATATATATATATATGTCACATCAGAGGTGCAGGAGGGCTAGGTCTCCATCAAAAAATTACTTAAAATGTTTTTCTTCCATTTTTTTTGTTGGGGGTGGGGTTGGAGTTCAGGAATTCCCATCCTCGACAGGTTACACTTTGACCACTCATAGTGGAAGTAAATATGAATTTTTCATTTATTTTTGTGACTCTAGCATTGCTGGTATCAGAAATAAAGTTGCCTTATGAGACTGCAGAATCTTTACATGAAAAATACTCAAGTATAGTAAGACTGAAGCACGTGTGCTTCAACACAAGAAAGACATCAGGGTTTATTGGTATAAACTGCATTCCAAAATGTTTCTTAGTATTATCTGGACACTTACTAGGAAATCTTGCCTACTACAAAAGGAAAGGTGTTGCATCTGAGAAGAATCATGGACATTATCTCCACCTCAATACATTACTGTCAGTCTCTGAAGGCAGTGCACAAGGATTCATAATAAAAAAACTGCAAAACTCTACAAGTATATAAAAAACTGCAATGTGCTCTAAATATAACTCCTCCCTTGGTTTTATATAATCCCAGTATTAGATAACACAAATCTGTGATCACAAAAGATTGCCATAACTCATTGCTTGGATAAAAGGTGCACAAGTCCATCCCTGAATGAGGACAAGCCTGCCTGCAGCTTAGTGAGCATCAGTAAGAACAGATTTTCCCTAAATACTGTTGATATATGAATCTGAGCAGACATCTAGTTCTGCCAGTGCCATGAGCTAAAACACAAAGAGATGGGGTACCTTAAGATTGCTGTATTTCTTCCCTTTCTCATAACACGTCTACAATTTATTTATGTATTTATTATTTATTTATTTATTTATTGGTGTTTTCCTCACAATGTACAGGCTTGTTTATTCCCTCTGAAGTAAGAGCTGATGGCTGAGACCATCATGTCTGTAGTCACCAGGAGTTTTTGGAGTTAAGTCTGCAACTCTGACCTCCTGGTGATTGAGGTGGATGCCTAAATCATTGTTTGGCCCTCCAATCTCCTCTCACAAATTTTGCATGCTCCCACACTCAGTTATTTGGATTACCTTCATTAGCTTGGGGAAGCCAAGCCCACATCATCCCAATAAACAATGTTTGTGACCTACAAGCCTGTGTTTACAGGTAACCAAATTTAGTAGCTGGGAAAGCATCACACATCTTCTCAAGAATGGACAAGCTTCTAGTAGCTACCAACTTTGCTCCTTCTCCATCCAGGTCCTCCTGTGTCTAAGCCACCATCTGACCTTTTGAGCTGGAGTCATCTACCTTACAATCAGGTTTTTATTCTCATGTGTCACTGACAGGAGTGACCTTAGGTCAATCGGTGCCATAGGCAAAAGGGCTCCCCGGCACCCCCCCTCTACACTACTATCCTGGTCTACCTACACCAAATAAATACTGGAAAAGTGTCCCTGGTAGACCAGTGCCCTAGGCAGCCACCTAGTTGGCCTATGCCTAAGGCTGGCTATGGTCACTGAACTGGCATCTGGTTAATACTTTTTGTCTGCTGGCATATTGTAACTATTTCATGTAGGATGCACTAGACCCCAAAGGGTTGTAATGACAAACATTTGCCCTCTTTAGCTCTACAAATACCACTGCTTTTCTTACCTCTTCTTCCCATTGTAGGGAAATAAAAAACTTGCAATTTCTAGACAAAGTGCAGGAAAAATTCCTGTATGATCAGACAGTTAATACTTTTAAAAACACATCAGCATGTTTTTAAAATCGTAGTACACTAACAGGTCTTTACACAGAAAACAGCTGCATTTATATGCAAATGTACTAAACCTTTTTAAATTAAGGATTCTTCTTAGATTTACAAAGACCATTTGACATTGTTGACTATTTCTGTCTTATTTGAAAAGACTCTTATGTATCTGCTTAGATTGCCACTTAACTGGTTTGTCTTTTTCCAAATATCAGAACATAATCATCTTTCTCCACGCATTACAAGACTATTGCTGATAGGAAAAATGTTGACCACACCTGACCAAAATTACTTTCAGTCAAATGAGCATTAAAAAAAAGCTTTCTTGTTTTTGCAGGAGGTAATCCCCTCCATGCCACATGCCTGCTACATATATATCTAAATCTAGCTAGCTATCTATACCAATTCCAAAGTTATGCAACATTGGGAAAGGGAAAACTCCCTAAGCCTCACTACACCACACATTCTCACACTAACCCCCACTGCACCACACATTCTCATCCTATCCCCAATACCACACATTCTCACACTACCAGAACTGACACACATTCTCACACAACCCCACTGCCACACATTTTCACACTAACCCCACTGCCACACATTTCATACGAAGTCAATAGTTATTAAACTGTGACTTGGTGAAAACAGACAGTTGATTCACAGGTTAACCAAAAAATGTTTGTCAAAAGAATCTGAACCCATATTAATATATATATATATATATATATATATATATATATATATATATATATATATATATATATATATATATATATATATATATATATATATATATATATATATATATATATATATATATATATATGTTTATATATGTTTCAGTTTCTGTCTTCATATCAAAATAAATGATGACTATGAAATCCTAATCCATCAATTCTTACCAGAAGAATTAAAAATCTTCATTTCTTAAGATATACTAAACCTCAAACTAGAATAAACTTTCTCCTAATATAGTCTAACAGTTCCTATAGGACCACACTTTTTTCAAAGCATGTTACACAACATGTATTACATTATTACTTTTATACTTCAAAGGCAACATCACTCCCTCCCTATACAAAAAGCTTGCATAATTCCTCTGACTGTAAACACAACCTCAGTGCCTGTTTCTTTACTCAAAGTCATAAATAACATCTATTAACCATATTATTACATAAACATTAAATTCACTGATTACTTCTGACACAAAAATACTCATCTCTTCTCACACTTTGGTAATGCACCTTCAGAAAAAAGACTATTTATTTATTTATTATTTATTTATTTATTACATTTGTTAACTGGGAAAGTCCGACTGGGCCATGAGCCCATTTTCAGTGGAGGCCTGGGGAGAAAAGCTCTACAACAGTACTATTTATACATTAATGAAGCACAGATACATGACCAGGAGCATAAAATATAGACTTGTTTAATAACATGGTAAGCGCTTTCACACAATACAATGTGCTTTCTCAGACCACAAAAAACTGATATCATACAACAAACTTTTATACTCTAAAGGAATCAAATCAATCAATTATTCAATTAAAACAATTAAAAAGCTTCTTTATTTAAAGAGGCTTCTGGCTTTTAAGACAGGTTTAACAGAAACTCTGCCATTTAAGCCAGGAAATTTATCTGCTTGCATGGTTATGATCCAACGTAATTCTCTTGTCTCAGTGAAGTTTTTCAAATCCCTGCCCCGGCTGTTTGCTGTAATAAGTTCAATAGCCCTAAAAATAAAATGATGTTCATTCCCTGCTTCCATAAAATGTTTGGCAAGTGCATTACGTGAATCATTAATATTAATGCGATAAGAATGTTCTCTTATATGTTCCAACAAGGACCTAAAAAAACAAACCAAACCAAACTTGCCTTGCAATATAAAAACAAGGACAAGCTTTACAAGCTAGATATAGCAAATTTGTAGTGTGACAATTTGCTTTAATATTGAATTTATATTCAATACGTGTGACAGGATATATAACCCCCATCAGAAATGCACACCTAACCACAGAAGAATGCAATAATAAGGTACATGCTCAAACAAGAAATATCATAGAGGGTGTGTTTGGGCTGATGAAGTCACAGTTCCAGTACCTAGGTACATCAGGGGGAACCCTGTAGTACAATCTGCATACATGTGCTGAAATGTCCACGTTCTGTGCCATCCTTCACAATATTACTCTGAGAAAACAACTTCAGCATGAACACCAAGGGAAAGGGGCACACATCTTACCACCACTGGGAAGGTCGCCACAGCCACACACAGTTGAGGAGTTAGAGGGGGAACCACCAGCCACTTTGGGTGGTGGCAGATACAGGCATGACAATATGACCTTGCCCTGGCCAAGAAGCAATGGATAGCACACATGCTAACCACCTAAGGGATAAAACCATCATCCTATGCACATACATACAGTAACATTGATGTCAGCAATGCTCACGACCATTACCTACACATTTAATGGCTGTGTACTGTTAGCATTAAACATTGTCAGCCCCAAATTAAAACTTTTTTAAATGCTGGACTATTAAGGTAAGTGTTGAACCTTGAATAAGGAAATAAATAGCTAAGAATACAAGTGAAAGGCAGAGCCTTGCATACTCTTACTTGATAATGTAACTAAGTAGAATAAGGATGATTTTACAGCAATGACATAAATATATGACAGCAGTGACCTATGTCAGTAGATATGTTCAATATCAACTAATCTTCATGCATCAAAGATTTGCACATTACAAAATGCTGTAAGAATGCAGTACAGTTTTCAAAAGAGCATCTCACACACACACACACACACACACACACACACACACACACACACACACACACACACACACATATATATATATATATATATATATATATATATATATATATATATACTAAGCACTGAGTCACCTTTGCACCCTGTGCATCACACAAAAAAGTTATGTATCCCTGAATCCAAAAGAAAGAATCAAGGAGATGGCACAGTTATGATTTGCACAAGGTGCTGTTTGGGAAGGCAGGAGGCAAGGCTGACACAAACGTTAGTAAATGTGTGTGAGTAAGAAAGACAGATAGGTAGAAATTTTGATAAATTATCAAATGGCTACTGAGACAGAATGAGCTTTAAGCTACATGACTGACTCATGAAACTGTTGTTTGTGTGTGTGTGTGTGTGTGTGTGTGTGTGTGTGTGTGTGTGTGTGTGTGTGTGTGAGTATGTTTCTGTATGGGTACTCACTGTGAAAGTTGCGTGTGTGAGTGTCTGCAAGAATACAGCCAAGCTCTGTTCTAGCACTACATCCTGCTATGTTGGATAGGGGGGAACCATGCATGATAGAGGTGACAGTTCATAGTCATCATCCTTGACCATGAGAACTGCTTCTGCCAGGTATTGCACTGACACTTCCAGGCCCATGGCCAGATAGACTGCTGCTACCTGAATTTGACTGATTTCTGCTGTATAAGCTTTTCTCACAATTATGCCCAGGACACAACTACATGGCCTATTATGTCTGGATGTGGACACCTCAATCACTGATGGAGCAGTGGAACTAGTGTCACTTTGGGAGCATGATCGGGCACGGCCATATTCATTAACATTAGATGATGATGCTGACCTACTTACACGTAGATGCCATCCCAAATTCACAGCAGACGTTCCATTACAGACACTCCCCATTTCATCATGTCATTCATCCAATCCACTGAATAGGCAAAATGGCAGACAGTCATGCATGTTAACGTGTGCCACAACCCCATTCATGTCCTTGGATGACCTATTGGAACATGCCTGCACCTCCATGATGGCCCTATAAATATGTCTAGTGTCATGTAAAGACACACTGGGATCAGGTGGAGGGTAGACAGCAGGCCTCCTACAAGCACCCCTAACAACTCTCCTATGTGGCACCTCACCCATACTTTGGCTATAGCCAGAGTCAACCAGCAGTGAAGCCACAGTAACCACACTACCCTGATAAAGTGTGTCACCATTAACCTGTCCTACATCTGAGAGTTCACTGGAATAGGTATGCATAAGCGTGCTGCCTGTGACTGATGGAAATACAGAGGATGGCAGAATGTCAACCCCAGTGTCAAATTCAACCTCTGCCCACCCCCCTACCCATCTCTACCTCTGTTTTGGCTACCATCATCATAAGAAACTGACGATACTCTGACAACAGGTGGTAAGAGTCCTATAATTTCACTGTCAGGATCACTTGTGATAAAAAGCAACAAACACAGGAAAGAAATTAATACCTACACTACAATTTAATATATGCTAACAAACTAACATTGGTGCTACTATCACAGATGGTACAGTAATACAATACAAACACACACACACACACACACACACACACACACACACACACAAATAACACCCATCTTACAAAAATGGATAAATGCATATTTCTGACAAATGCTCATCAATAATCAAATAAACATGTTTGGCTTACCATGTGCAGATGACTCCACACTTGCTATGGCAGATGGTTCTGGAAGACGTTAAGCAAAAGATAAGGACACAAACAGTTATCACAATTCCAATAACACAGGGGGACAGAATTTGTGCTGATATGTCTATTAACAATACTTTTAACGGAAACTTGGCTGACACATCCACACAAAGCTCACTTGCAATGAACAATAATGTTTTGTTAAATGTATTGGTTTATCAAGAGGTTCATCCAAAGAAAAAATGAAATCAACACGAACTATTACAGAATATTTTACTATACAAGAAGTTCCACCTGGGACATACTCACTGAAACATCAGCACCAATATCAATCAGATGTTGTTGTGCACTTTCCACTGACCTCTCTAGATCTCTGACATTGGGCAAAAACTCTTCATTTGCTGTCAAGGGTGGTTCTGTAGCAGCAGCCACCCCCACCCCATAGCTAGCTGTTCATGGACAAGTGCAGCTGCTCTCCTCTGGGCTGATGAAATCATATCAGTGGCCCTATAACACACCTAATCATAAGTCCTACAGTGACCCCCCTACAGCATTTATGTCATTGACTATCTGATTCCAAATCTGCATTCTTTCAGCCATAGTCCTCTGTCCTCTCTCACAAGCAGAAAGGCAACCTTGACACCTGATGCTTGGACAATGACCTCATTTTCTGAGTCATTGAAAGCGGGGTTACATGGGTTGGTACACTTGTCTGCCATACTACTATGTGGTATAATATAGAGAAGTATGCAACACATAAATATCACATAAAATTAAATTCCTGCTTATATATATATATATATATATATATATATATATATATATATATATATATATATATATATATATATATATATATATATATTCAACATTAACCTCTGGAGACACACAATTCACTTATTAATTATTGCCTGCTGCATACTTTTTACTGTATTTTATTGCTATTAACTAATCTGCATGGTTAAACTAAAATTGTCTGCCTTACAGGGCCTGATAAATAAGTTTTTACTGTCACACTGTTTGTAAAGCTTTTTAGCTAGTTTCACTGTGTGAAAGGTATTAAGTGGAAATGTTACCTACTTATTAAGCACCTATTTGTTTGTTCTGATTTCTTGCCAAAAAGTATATCATATAACTGATTTGTTTTCAGTTAAAAGCATTCTGTAGAGTCTTCTTGCTCCTTTATCTGTTTAAAACTTTCATTCTGTGGCTCGCTGCTGTTCTTCTGCTGTGATAAACATTTCTGTAGTGTTTACTGTCAAAAAGAGTGTAGGCTAGTAGCTTTAGTATTGTCCCAGTTCAGATTTGCTGTCTCTGGGCCTGTTCGTTTTTGCAGTGGTTGTTCTGAGCACATGACCAGGCCATCTTGAATTAGCACAAGCCTTTCTTTACCTTCATGGCAGGATTGTGTTGATTGGCTGCTGGCTGGTGGAGGTTAGATGGTCTAGGGCTTGGAGTAAGCACTCATTGGTTCTTTTGAGCTTTTTTAAAAAAAGTTGTTTAAGGTTGTATCTTCAGGTATTTAAGCCCTAACTTTGAGAGGATTACTGTCTATACACACTGAGCCGAGTGGAGGAGGGGCATTGACTACAACTCTGATCTGAGATATATAACAATAAGTATCCTTTTTTTTTGCTTATTATTACAAGTTATTGCTTCTAGCAATTTATATATAACACTTTTTATTGCCTGCTGCATACATTTTACTGTATTTTATTGCTATTAACTAATCTGCACAGTTAAACTAAAATTGTCTGCCTTAAAGGGCCTGATAAATAGGTATTTACTGTCACACTGTTTGTAAAGCTTTTTTAGCTAGTTTCACTGTGTGAAAGGTATTAAGGGGAAATTTTCCCATCTTGTTAAGCACCTATTTGTTTGTTCTGATTTCTTGCGAAGGAGTGTATCATATAACTGATTTGTTTGCAGTTAAAAGCATTCTGTAGAACCTCCTTGCTCCTTTATCTGTTTAAAACTTTCATTTAGTGGTTCACTGCTGTTCGTCTGCTGGGATAAACATTTCTGTAGTGTTTACTGTCTAAAAGAGTGTAGGGTAGTGGCTTTAGTATTGTTCACCACCTTCCCTCCCTGTTGGTGTCTTGGTGTTATACTTGGTGGCTTTGCAGTTGCCTGCCCCTACTGTAAATTTGATCTGGGACACTCGTCCCAGTCTAGTGTCATTACCTCTGTCTACCTAATACAGAGAGAACATTTGAGCAGGCCGACCCACTTAGTTTCCTAACCTTGAATTATCTTCTGCTTCTCCTCTCCCCCTTTCCTTTACAAAATTAAAAAAAAAACTTTTCTAGAATCTCCCTGTGTTCTGCTTAACTGTAACAAAAAAGTGCACCTGTTTCTTGCCTTTCATGTAACTAGTCTAGTCCAGATACAGATTTGCTATATCCAAGACTATTTGTAAGCTTCTGAGCCCCCAAACCTGTCTGTGTTGGAGGGAAGCCTGCTAGATTATCAGTGGGAGTAGTAAGCACTAGGTAACCTATCTACCACATAAGGAGTGATTTCTTGCCCAGAAATTGTAGTTATTGGCCATTTGGGCAGTTGTTCCATCTCTCTCAACTTCCTGATTTAAAAGTCTGCATTTGCACTTGCCCCCCCCCTTCCTGTAACTAGTCTAGTCCAGATACAGATTTGCTGTATCCATGAGTGTTTGTAAGCTCCTGATCCACCCCAAGCTTTCTGTGTTGGAGGGAAGCCTTCTAGCTTATCAGTGGGAGTGGTAAGCACTAGGTAACCTATCTACCACAAAAGGAGTGGTTCTGGCCCAGAAATTGTAGTTATTGGCTGTTTGGGCAATTTTTCCATCTCTCGCAACTTTCTGATGTATAAGCCCACATTTTCACTTGTTTCCCCGCTTTCGTGTAACTGGTCTAGTCCAGATACAGATGTGCTGTAACCAGGACTGTTTGTAAGCTTCTGAGGCCCCGAAGCCTTTCTGTGTTGGAGGGAAGCCTGCTAGCTTCAGTGGCAGTGGTAAGCACTAGGTAACCTATCTACCACATAAGGAGTGGTTTCTGGTCCAGAAATTATAGTCATTGGACATTTTCTCTTTCAACTTTCTGATTTAAAAGGTTGCATTTCCACTTGTTTCTTTCCTGTAACTAGTCTAGTTCAGATACAGATTCTTAGTTTTAGCACTTGAATTTGCTTACTCATGCTTCACGCTTGTTCAGAACTTGTTGTAAGCACTAAATAAGCTACAAATTACTACAACACTCAACCTTTCTCATTACCCAGAGGAAAGCAGTTTTTGTTCTTACTTTCCTCACTTGCGTAGAGATAAACATCTGTTGTGCTCACTTTCCTCACTTGTCTAGAAGAAAATAGTTTTTAATTCAGGCATGTCCAAAGGTCAGCTCCCAGTGTTCTCTCCTGTCTAGCTGATGAATTTGGGCATCTGGGGCAATGTAGCAATTGCCTCATGTACACAGACAACCCTCTCCTCCTCCCACCCAACACTACAACCTGTGAGAGATGCACTTATCTAGTCAAACTGGAGGTAAAGCTCTCTCCAACCAAGACTGAACTTGACAGTCAAGAGGAGAAGGTAAACACTTGCACCACACCACACTTATCACATAGTCCCACTAAACCTACACCACCAAAATCCATACATAGAAACACAATAACATTTATGGAGGCTCTCAATAATAATCTGCTCAAGCACCAGAGACCTCCAAAGCAGAAATGCAAGCAACCTCCACCCCAACACAGTTCAAATGACACATAGCCCACAGACTTAGTGTGCCACTCAACCAACGCCCATAAGGCAAAACAACATATTCAACATACTAGTTATAGGTGATTCTATAGACATGCACACTGATGTCCCACTCACCAGGCTAAACAAGGAGATGGTTACTGTCAGCTGCCTATCAGGTGCCAGGATCCACCACATAACCCATGCACTCAGGTCACTCCACAACAAGTACAAATATGACTCTGTCATTGTCCATGTTGGTGTGAATAACCTGAGATGTACCACCCTGGACTAAATGAAAAGAGACATGGAAGAGCTCTCCGATCTTGCAGCCCAGGCAAGTATGACCTTAGCCCTGAGTAGCATCCTGCATCACCCAGAATGATACTGCAGTACAAGGACAAAATGATTGAATTCAACAATTGGCTAAGCTTCTGATGTCATTCTAAGGGGATCCAGTATCAGTCTGCCTGGGACAAAATGGTCGACAGACCATGATGCTTTGCCAGAGATGGCCTGCACCTGTCACCCCTGGGATTCAGGATACTGGCTAAGGCTCTTGCTGCCCCTATAATGCCTTTTTTAGGCAAGGTTCAAATGACAAATTCACCACCGTAACAGGAACAGGCAAGCAAAAACTGAGGGCAATACTACTCAATGCTAGAAGTCTAAATCTCAAAATGCACTCTCTTGAGGCACTCCTTCAAATGAAGAACATCAATATCTGTGCAGCGACTGAGACCTGGTTCAAGGCTCTAGAGAGCACCCCTGCATTACCAGGCTATAAATCATACCACACTTTTCGGCCACCTAACCTGGACTGGAACACCAAAGGCAGAGGTGTGTCCATATTTATTAAGGATATCCACACCTCCAGGCTAGTTGCTCAGCATAATGCATCCGAGGTTATCCAAGTGCAACTAACTTTGGGCAAAACTGCAATCCAAATTGGAGCTTGCTACAGATCCCCCACCATCCCCCAGGTTTCCCACTCCTCTTTTCTTGATATACTGGAACATTTTAGGGTTCAACCAAACACCCTAATAATGGATGATTTCAACTACCCCACGATTAACTGGGAAAACGACTCATGTACCTACTCCTTCACTCAACGCTTTCTGGAATTCATAAATTCCAATGCCCTGGATCCACTTATCCACACTCCCACCAGGGGCAACAATATCCTAGACCTAGTCATTACCAACATGAGTGACTGGTGTTCCACTCCTGAAGCCCTCGTTGGTCAGATCCGACCATAAGCTAATCACCCTAGATATCCACATCCCGCCTCCACCCCCCATTAAGGAAACCATGGTAAAAAATTTCTCCAAAGCCAACTTCATGCTTCTTAAGACAGAAGTGGCGACCTTCATGACACCCATGCAGATGGACAATACAATTACGACTGCTGAATCCTACACAAATGCTCTCTATAAGCACTTACACAAGTGCATGGATCGTGCTATCCCAAACAGAACCAAGATGCTATCCTCCAAAAAAAGGATGCCAATCTGGTGGTACCCTGCCATAAACAAACTCTACAAAAGAAGGAAGAAACTGTTGCAAAACAGAGTAAAATCCCATGAGTGGAGGAGTTCCCTGGTCAGCCTTAATAAGAAGCTGAGATCCCTTATAAGATCCTCCAAAGCTAGCTATGAAAACAAAATCATCACTGATTCTAGAGACATTCACAAAGCATTCTATGGCTATGTCAAGAATCTCAATGGCAACACCCAGATCTGCTCTGAGTTACAGCACAACGGCATGAAAATTACAGAAGAAACTGATATTGCCAGCATCCTGGCAGATAGGTTCAGTGCTAACTTTACCCTCCTCTCACCCCCTAAAGGGCCCATATCTATACAGGAAGAATGCAGAGTCCCTGTAATCACAAATATGCAGGTAAAAACTGCACTCTCTAAAGCCAGACACACAGCATCCATGGGACTGGACAACATCCCATGCTGCATTTTACATGAACTTCAGAACAAACTGGCTCCCCACCTAAGCACCATGTCCAATCATAGCCTCCCATCAGGCTTTGTGCCCACTGAATGGCACACAGCAACAGTTATCCCACTCCATAAAAGGGGGAGCCACCCCTGATCCTGGGAACTATTGCCCTATTAGCCTGACGAGCCTGGTCTGTAATGCCATGGAATGTTTCATCATGGAACTCATAAAGAACGACATTGGTAACCTCCAAACTCTGGACCCCACACAGTTCGGGTTTGTGAAAGGCAGATCATGCCTCCTGAACCTGAGTGACTTCTTTGAGGAAGTCACCAAAGCCGTAGGTGAGGGTAAAGTGGTTCACACAACCTATCATGACCATACCAAGGCTTTAGACACCATACCCCATTCTGGAATTATAGCTAAACTCACTAAAGTAGGTATAAATCTCTACATCACAAGATGGGTTGCCAACTGGCTCACTGACAGAACCCACACTGTAAAAGTTGCAGACTCCAAATCTGACTTCAAACCAGTGACAAGTGGAGTACCACAGGGTTCAGTGCTGGGACCTCTCCTGTTTGGTATCTACTTCTCTGAAGTACAGGCTAACACAGAAGGCCTTTGGCTAATGAAGTTCACAGATGACTGGAAACTAGGAGCCATGGTCAAGTCCCCAAATGATGTGGACATCCTACAGAAGGGCCTCACTAAGACAGATGCCTGGTGTAAGAGCCATGGCCTCAAGCTCAATGCCAAAAAGTGCATTGTCATCCTCTTTGGTAAAAACTCAGTACCCATAAACTACCACATAGGTGACATTCTACTTAATGCCGAATGTGTGATAAGAAACCTTGGGACCCAGGTGGACGCTAGTCTCTCCTTTGATAATTACATCAACACAGTAGTCAGGAAATCATTCTACATGGCACACCTCATCACAATAGGGTTCTCATTCAGGAAAAAAGAAGTCATTGTTCCCCTCTACTCGACACTCATTAGACCCATTATAGAGTACAATGCCCCTTTTGGAATGTACCTCACAAGACATCTGCAGCAGGTGGAAAGGCCACAGAAGTACCTCACAAAGAGGATTACTGGCCTCAAACAGATGCCCTACACTGACCGTCTCAAAAAATTCCAGATTTACTCTGTAGCATATCGCCTACTCCGAGGTGATCTCTGCCTAACATATAAAGCTATGTCAAACCCAGAGCTGTCGGACATGTTACACCTAAAGAAGTCCTAATCCCTCTGAGCTACACGCTCTAGGGACCTAAACCTTGTCACCACAATAAAAAGGACATGCTGGAGGGATAGATTCCTGTCCCAGAGACAGAGACTTCCCACACTCTGGAACAAGCTACCCATCTATCTCAAGCAAAATTCCACATTAGCACTCTTCAAGAAAAATCTTGATGAATGGATGGGAAATAGGAAATACACCCCGGGGATCACTTCTGTGGTTCTGCTCAACAGGGCCACAGGAAAATAACTTTCTTGGGTGGCATAAGCCAAGAACCTTGTTGGCTATGCTTACTTAGGCCCTTGGGCCAATAGCCTAGTACCTAACTATGAACCTATGAACCTATTAAAATTTAAGGTTATGTGGTTGCACCATGTTACACTCCCTCACAAACCAATTTGTTTGATCCAAAACAAGGAATAACAATGGAGTACTATATAGTTTACCACATAAAGAAATGGATGACTAGACAATTTCAAGAGCAAACCTCTTGAAAACATCTTTTGTTGTGGCAACACATAAATAGTATTTGGCTCCTCCACCCCAAAAATAACTGGCAAATGACATTTTGTACAAAACCAAGGGATACCACATTAGTCAATTGCTATAAATGCTTTCAAAAAAACTTCTCACAAAATGTGTACACATTTACAAAAGAAATGTCAATTTTATATGATTGTCAGTCACTTCTCTCTGTGCCCAACACTCCTCTAGAGGTGTTTCTGAGCAATCTTAGAAGCCTAACACCCCTGTTATTGACAATATTGGACATTACATTTCACTGAAATAACATAGAAGAGTGTAAGATAACTGATTGTAACAATAACACTTGTGATAAAAGTTAATAAGGCTGTCTATATGAGAAAGTACCATGCCTGGCAAAAATGCCTGTGCTAACAGTAATCTTATAAGAAGTGCATATAGATAGAAGTTCCATTTTCTAATGTATATATATATATATATATATATATATATATATATATATATATATATATATATATATATATATATTTATATGTTCCTTGTAATTATGACCAAATTTAGCATGCACTTGAAAAATGCAATCATACCCTAGCAAAATCAGAAGTCTTCTGTGCAAATAAATCCAAATTAATAGCAATCTTCTTCTGTGTTCTCCACACACACAACTCTCCTCACCTTCAAATTCTCAGCCTACATGGTTACTTTATTATAGTGTAGATTCAGGCCTCTGAACATGGTGAATATGCAAATGAGATGTGAACTCATTAGAATTGCTGAATATCAAACATTTGACTTTGTGTAGTAGGTGTAAACATAGTATAGGCGCTACCTCAGTGTTAGTTGCTAATGGCATGCAACTGTGAATGATTATTAGTAGGGAGAAGGAAAAACAACAACAATTTAAAAAAACAGAATACACTTACAAAGTATAGATGTAACTGTAGCAAGTTTTTAAATGGAAGTGAACAGGACACATTTCAATTTTTTGTTCACTAATAGCCAAACTCTCCTGCTTTTGCTAAAAATGTTTTGTATTTTATTGTCATGTAATTTTTATGATACATTTTTAATGATAATGATACAAAATTCCCTATAGACTGCATGTCTGAGAGTACAGCACAAATAAGGAAATAATGAACACAATGCAAAGAGAAGACAGAGCTGCATTTGTGCAAACAATATTCATAATTGCTTGTGTGATCACTCATTGCATTAAATATGTAAGCAACATATGTACAAGCAAGTGAGAGTGTCCAAGTGTATATGTCTTCTTAATGTTGTGGTGGAAATGGGACTTGCTTTTATGAACAATGATTTGCATTCTTGCTGCAAAGTGGTTTCTATGGGAAAGACAAATAAGACACCCCCAGAGTGTTTTGTAGTTTTATTATTCTGACAGTTCAAATTCAGACTTGTGCAAAAATCTATGAGGTGTGTTGAAAAGTTTTTGTAATGTTGTTTCTGTTTCCTTTTATATTTTTTTTATTTGTCCTTTTTTTAATATTACTATTTGCACATTGCATGGCTTAGCACAAATGCAGTGAAACAGCATAATAATTTAAAATTTATGGAAGCTGCTTCTATGATAAAGACAGCATAAATTAAAGCTGTGAATCAAATGTGTGCATGTATGACATCTATTAAACATGATGAATCACACTATACATAGTATATGTAGATCAATGTTCAAGCCCCACATCTATCTTTTACTGATAAAAAGAAATAAAGACTTTTTACAATGGTAATCTAAGTTAAACTCTGCTAATCTCAGTTGCATGTTGCTCACCTTTGTGCAAACATGGTGTAATGGTACAGACAAGAAGCAGACATTGTCAGTTTCAAAAAGGATACATTGTTGCATTTTGCATCTTCCATCTCGCAAACATGCTAAGTGGCATTGTGCAACAGTCAACAAGCTTCCACAACATCTGCAGGTCCAGAACACCTGCAGACAATAGGCAGGCACTTGCCACTTTCAAAATATATACATTGTTGCATGCTTTGTTGCAGTTCACCAAAACACATTAAGCAGCATTGTGCAATGGTCAGCAAGGTTCCAGAAAACCTGCAGACACCAAGCAGGCACTTGTTAATTTTAAAACAGATACATTGTATCCTGTGTGCTTCACCACCATGCAAACTAGCTAAATTGCATTGTGGGTTGGTCACTAGACATACTTATTAATGAATGTGAAATTATGCAGCAGCTGCCTAGTTGTTCATGTGGTAGCAAGTATAACTTAAAGGCTGCAACACAGGTGAGTCTTGGTTCTAATACAGCAAATTGCAAAGTTTTATTACTGCTGTTCCAGTTGAATTTCTATAAAACTTAACATTAGAAAACTAATTACACATAGAAATAACTATCTATAGCAGGTGCATTGAGCATACACAGGATATCAGCTATATAGTACATGTGTAACTGTGGGTTCATGTCACACACATATATGGTAAACATGTAACTCTTTATAATGTATATGTATAACTAATGAGCAAGTCTGACAAAGTGTCAGTTGCAATGAACACTGCACTGTAATAACTGTAACAAACTTGAAGCCCAGCCTTTCCTATGGCAGCTCGTATAAGTTATTGCTCACAATACAGGTGAGCCAGGGTTCTAATCTAGCACACTCCCAATTTTATTTATGATTGCCCACTCAATTATAAAAAAAATAATGAACAATGTAAACATAACTATAAATAACAATAACTATGCATATAACTAGAGCTCATGTAAATGATATGTGTGACTGAGGGTATACTGACAATCATGTTTCTGTAAATAAAATGTTTTTTCCGGCCTTGGGTTGAATTCATACTTCAATGATAGTCATATACACATGAATTTATAAACCAAGACCTTGTCAAGTCATACATATACATGGTTAACTTCTCACTCTGGTATGTGTATATATAGTTAATGAGCATGGCTGACAAGCACTTCTTTTGTGGCAGGGATGAAAAAGCACCTATGTTGAAGAATATGCTTTGCTATTTTACATAGGTATGAATCCCACATTGTACAAATTACTTTCATCAGTGTGTAAAGACACCAAAACATGTGTCAGGTCATAAAATGTATATGCCCAATACAACTTTGCAAAGTTAAAGCATCTAACAGGTACAGCAGCAACCAACCCATAAAATAATGGCAGCTGGCACATTACCCTTCCTGGTTCATGCACTGCCTTTCTCTGTGTTTGTCACTGTTGCTCTCCTTTTAATACCACACATGGTTGAATGGCATGGTTGTTTGGGTCCGTGCACTAGCTGTAAAATGCAGTATATCAGATTGGTGGGACAACATTCTAACTGTTGCTGTTTGACCTGTATGGACATGGCAAGAGTTAGAAGTTAAGGTGCCCAATTTATGGCTCAAAGATGGGGTATAGACGAGTCCAGAATATTCATTGTACTCCTTGTAAAGTACCACACCCGTAGGCTACTGGAGAGAAATTACTGGGTCTCAGTACAAATCAGATGTTTGAAATAGTCGGGCTAAAGCTGTCTCCAGTATGACTGGCATTCCATGTACTGGAGAGCAATGCAGGCACCACTATAATGGTATGAAAAGGTGCAAGCAGGAACAATTCAAGCAGTGGCAGGATGAGTTTAGGACTGCTGGCATTCCACAGTTGTGTAAATACACAGATAAAGATACTTTCAATTGTATAGAAAGCTGAAAATAGCAAAGACTGGTATGCTTAATGCTCTTCTCTTTTTCTATCATTTTTTAACAGCCGCCCAGAAGATAGCAGCAAACATGGATGCCCATGCTGAGTGCTTGGAAAGACTTTGAGAAGCAATGGGTATGTATGCAGCACAAAAGAATATTATTTTATCGAAAGAATACATTGTATACATTTTTAACAAATTAAGCATGCATTTTTATCTGTAAAATAAGTCTGTAGCTCAAGCCAGATCTAGGAGTCAATTGCAATAATATGTTTAGATGTTGGTTCAAATCCCACTAACAAATATATAATTAAATAATTTAAAAATATTACATAATAATTTCAACATGCCTTACATGCCATGCTGTTAACTTAATATGTATTATTTGATCAAGCATATGTGCAATATAGGTATATTGTAAGGATTACTTGGAACAATCATCAGTCATAGTTTTTAGTTGTTAAAAAGTATACCTAATAAAGTATTTCGGCTTTTCCCGGTTAGGGGATCACCACAGCGGAACTCCAGTCCACTAATGATTGGCAGTGGATTTTTACAATGCATTAAAGTAAAATTATTATTTATAGCATATTAATTTATTGTATGTCACATATGACAGTGCTAATTATCTTCTTTTTCTGTCTCTTATTACACTGCTTATCTCTCTTTTTTATTTTTATATGTGTGGTCACAACATTCTGATGTCATCAATTTTTGACAACTCACAAAATGATTTACAGCACAGGGAGGTAGACAAAACAGTGTGGCTCAGCATGCCCCCCTCCAATGGCTGTTGCAATAATGATCAGCACATCTGGGACCCAACCTATCCGTACTACCTCTGCAGCCCCTGCACTTCCTGAGCCCTCACCATCAGGTAGCATTACCCCAGCAGCTGGTGCAGTGATACCCTCAAAAGTATTGGTGAAGGTGGGGATTTTGTCAACCTCAAAGAGATGCCAGACATGGTGCATGAGGTCATGGAAAGTACCATCAGTTCACATCTCAGCTTGACAGAGACGATGTTCATCAGAATGCTGGGGAAAAGAAAACATCAGCAAGCTGAACAGGGGGGTGGTGATAACAGTTCTGAGGATGAGGACTAGATTCTCATTCTCCCCATGTTTGATGAGCATGGGTATCCGATGCTCCCAGCCTATCCCCAATCATGGTGTTCCCAAACTGTTGTGTCCCTAACCATCACTGTCTCTTGTTTTGGTTGTCCTGTTTCTCTGTATCCACTTCCTCACTTACCCTACTTATCTGACCCTGACATACCTACATCCCTTATCCAACATTCCTCTCTTACCGAAGACAAAAATGGGCACCTGTCCTGAAAAAAAAAAAAAAAATATATATATATATATATATATATATATATATATATATATATATATATATATATTGTCCCTTATATAGCTCTCCACTTTGCATATATGTCTTTTTGACACACTTGATTCAGTCCAATTAGTTGTACATTATTGATTTGTTGTCACCCATCTTTGTTGAGGTGAAAGTCCAAATTCATCCAATATTTTATTTACATTTTACACAACTGAAGAAGTAGATAGCCATGGTTCTTTTCTATTTCCCTCCCACATATTCCTGTATTACTTTCCTTTTTTTCTTCCCCTGCTTGCCCCCTGTTTCACTACTTTCCATATAGCCCATTTTCACACTTTTAATCTGGTTAAAAATAAAATCACTTTGCACAAATATAAATAAGAAATCCCCAGTGAAGCCCTTCACTTTTTCTCCTTTCTGTTTGCATGGCTTTTGGCATCATGTACCAATGCTGAGCAACAGTGAATGGCTCTTCATGTCCTATCACATGGTGCAGTTACCTCCATGCAATGCTGCTTAAACCCACTGCACTAAGGATACACACAATTAAAGTAGAATAAAGGGACTCATATTAAAAGTCTCATATAATTTTTTTCAGACTTATGACTGTATAAATATGTAACTCCATATGTCTACTGTTGACATAAATTACTTGAGTACTGTTTATTTTTATAAAGTACTTCACTGGAGTCATTTCCTCTCACATTTCCAATAATTATCACATATAATTATTTAATTGTATCATGAATACATATGTAAAAATAAATAGAATTGGATTCAAACCCTGTATCATCTATGCTCAAAATAAGAGCTTACTGCTGTTACACCTGCTGCCACAGAGTCAGCAAGGCAGGATGTGTTTTTCTTCCACTCAGTACTCTCCAAAGTACTAACTGCCATGCCTCTCCACTTAAAGTGTTTGTGTGGAAGAAAGCAAATCAATGGAACTCTCATAAAATTCTCAGGGAAGCACTGACCTGTGCTTGCTTTTCACTTAACTATGTGCAAATGGAGAAAACAGTATAAATACTTTTCTAAGGTTATACAATTTATGACACACCACGTTTTGATATGAACTAGTTATGAACACCGTAGCATTTGTTAGCGCTGTCTGCCATAGCCAGTATGGATAAATACTTCTCAAGTTCAAGTAGGAGTATTTAAATGTGTATCTCGTAAGCACAAAAGCTTTGCCATCAATCGCGCAAACCAGTTGCTTGGTGGTGTGTTATGGAAAGTGTGTATTAGCATGTATTACTTATGTTTCTGCCCAGTTAGTCTTCATCCCATTAAAATCCAAATAAAAACACAACCAATGGAAAGGCACTTTTTAATGAGAGAAACAAATATTTACACTCAGTCATATGTTACCTGTACCCATGCACTTGAAACTTGGTATGTCAGTACTAGTTCCCAAATGTCAACTGCACTAGAGAAATACATAGCAAAACTGCATTGTTACATACTATGTATACCTTTATGATGACAAGAAACATTCAGATTGTCTTATACATGTATTAATGTGGACAGCAATTCTTCACAAATACAAACATTTCTACATACACATTTGCATCAATACTGAGCACAAAAATGTGTGTATCTCTATGTGACAATTTATGTGTGTAATGTACACAACATACTGGGAAACAGGTGCATATGTCTAATTTCTGCTACATGCATTCCTGACAGCAGTTTGGAACTAATTTGATGAGCTGTCACTTAAAGTATACCTGCACATTGGAAACACAACAGGAAATAGTACATCCACACTTTGCACACCACTCTCATAGCAGGATATTTTACCCACATCATATATTGATGACAGCATCATCTATAAAGACCACTATGACAAGGCAAAAATGTACTTCAGGGGTGTTGCAGTCATTAAATACTGTGTTTTGCAGATAGGAACAAAATACTTACATGTGTGTTAAATTGCCAAAGTAGACAGATTATGTGTGTGTCTCTATGTATGTGTAAGTGCCTGTGTGCATAGTCAGAGGAACATCAGTCTGTATCCTACTGTCATCAATCTGGCCCCATGCAGAACTAATATCTTGACAGTTGTACATAGCTACCCAGACATATCATGCAGGTGTCATAACTTCTCACAAACATCCAGTGGGAATGTCATCCACTACACATTGTCCAGCAGCAGTATAAAAGTCAGACTTGTGCTGTGGTGCCTGCATTATATTGCTGAGGTCTCTAGCTGGTGTACCTAGTTAGATAGGGGTTCTAATCTCACTGCCGCAAACTGGTGTGTGTGATTGTTTGTCTAGTCAGCGAAGGATAAGTGTGTATCCTACTGTCAGTAATGCAGTCCCACAGAGTACAAATATTTTGACAGATGTACATGGTTTCCCATGCATCTCATATAGTCCTACCAACATGTTCTTCTAAACATCCAGTGATGATATCATCCACTATAAATTGTTCAGCAACATTGTAAAAGTCAATTTTCTGCTGTGGCACTTGCATTAAGTACTATGTCCCCTCACTGGTGTACCTAGTTAAGTACGAGTTCTAATTTCACTGTAGTCAGCTGGTGTGTGCATAGTCAGAAGAGTTTAAGTGTGCATCCTACTGTCACCAATCCAGTCCATGGGCAACAAACAGTTTTGATAGTTGTATATGGTTACCCAGCAATTTCATAAAGGCCTCCCAACATCTTCTCTGAAACATCCAGTGAGAATGTCATCCACTATAAATTGTCCAGCAGTATTGTAAAAGTCAGACTTATGCTGTAGTACTTGGATTAAGCACTGCGCTCTGTAGATAGCTAGTAGAGGTTCTGCTCTCACTGTGGTGAACAAGTATGTACATGTGTTTGTGTTCACTTGGCTGACATTCAAAAGACCATTTAAGACAAGCATGTGAGATATTCCCACTACAATCTTCTTCTCAGCAGACACTGCTGATGTCATCAGCTATAAAGTGTTGTCTGACACATTAAAAAATTGACTTAGGATGTGGCACCTGCATTAAATACTGTGCTCTTTAGATAGCTAGGTAGTGGTTCTACTCTCACCATAGTTAATTGGTTTTGTGTGTGCAATCAGCAATCAGTATGGTGAAAATTTTAGAATGACATGTGAGTCCACAGCAATGTCAGACACTCAGAATATTTTGTTGTAACATACACTGATGATGTCATCCTGTATAACATGCACTCTGACAGCATTGAAAGCAAACCTGTGCTGTGGCAGTTACATTAAGTACTGTGTTCTCAACTTACTTTACCTAGATATATAGTGGTTCTAATTTGACAAAAGGCAACTTGAGTCTGTATACATCCAAATATTACTTTTGAGAGAATTTTACACAGAAAAGTGACTCCACATTCATGTCAGACATTTCTCCCACCATGTTCTTATCAGCATACAGTGATATTATCATACCTCATAAAGTGCACTTGACAGTGTTAAAATCAGACATATATGGTGGTGCTACTATTACATTACATGACATTCCCCTTCTATACCTACATAAGTGTAATGTTCAAATCAGACCCTGTTTACTGTTGTGTGTTTGTGGTTGTGGTACATTATAAGCATTGTATTATCTTTTGGATTGCTCTCCATTTCACTACCACTTAGGGGAACCTTTACCGTAGCCCCATTGCATCAACCATTCTCTTTTTATCTCTGGAAACATGACATTCTTCATGCAGAGGAGTAGAGAATGTCCTCATGTCAATATGCATGCATCATCATGAAGCAGGGTCCTTCCATGAGTCTCTGTAAGCCATCTCCAGACCACTGTATGTGTGATTGCTAATTCTGATATGGTGTGGTTTACATGTCCCATATGGACAGTGGCAGTATGTAATTCAATCCAACAAATACTTACATACGTACAATACTCTTACTATCTTTCATCATACAGGTAGAGGGAGTTTGTTTTAAATGGTGTAACAATGGCTAGAAGTTTTGTGATTTTGGCCATTAGCTTGATACTGTCCTTTGACCCTATGAATATTGGACATGTCAAGGTTGCTGTCATTGACACATGCTATTTTGAGATTTGGATGTATTGTATGCCTACAAGAGGTTATTACAATCTTTGAGTGACCTAATGTATTGATGGCCGCTGCTGCCAGTTCATTACATACTCTGTCTATAACAGCTGTAGTATGTCTACTGAGAACTGTTGACATGGCATGACAAAATGTTATGTATATTGTTGGCTTATTAAGACATGTGTTGTTGTAGCTGAGCAGATTAACATTCTACACAGTTCTCATTCCACAGAGAGACTTGGAATATGAAACAGGTGTGCATGTGTCTACCTACCATCATTAAATGCTGTGTGGCAGACACCAATATAAATTCATACTGATTACATGGACAAATAAATCTTGTTTCATCCACAAGTTGTAATGCTGTGATATACACAGAAATATCATGTTTTCATTCAATTGAAACCGTGTGGAATTCATTGTATATGGAGTTGTGTTACTGTTTTCAATGATTATTTATGTGGTCAGCAGCACCATTGTGTGATTAGTAACATTTGTATCAAGAAATGTTCTGCATGTGCCACAAACAACTGATTTGTGATGTGTCCTTATATGACATCAGGCTGCTGAAACACAGCTTTCCCATGGGACAGATATATATGCTGTGCAAATGATGTAATTCCATGACATTGGTACAGTTGAATAGTACCAGTGTGTGGCATGTAATGCATGATCAAGGCTGTATTTGGAGGTGTTTTGACAATTCATGTATTTCAACAAATGTGACATGTTAAGGGGAATACACAACTAAGTACGTGGCTGTTTGTGGATACAACCAGCCATACTCAACTGGAGAAAGTAAACAATCTGCTAGCTGACAGTTTGTCTCATGCTTCACCTCCCTATCACTACTGACCATCATCCAAAGTATACATGCAAACATTATTCAGTTTTTCTTCTCAGGAGAGCATCTCATCTGTGTGCTCTGCAAGGATAATAACAGACAGAATCAATGGGCCCTGACAACATTCCAAGTTGCCTATAGCATGATCTAAAACCTGAACTAGCATATATATTTATATTCTACTTCAACACAGCCTCCAGACAGTCTATATTCTCATAGAAAAGTGTCCAGAAACAGTCACTCATTTGATCAGGGGGTGAACTTCACATGATGCATGGAGTTATAGACCCATATGCTTGACTCTCCTCATCTATGATGCAGACTAACGAGTCATCACAGACCTTATCAAAAAGGACACGGGTAATCTCCTGACTGTATACCACACCCATGTTTGATTTGTTAAGACTACATCATGTCTGTTACATCTGTTTGCTAGCTTCAAGAAAGTCACCAATGGCATACATGAGGAAAACACTCTCATTCTATGTAAATTGATATGACCAAGGCATTTGACACAAATCTACACTCAGATAAACTGTCTTAAGTGGACATAAACACCTATGTCACCAAGTGACAAATGGATCACATGCATGGAAGATAATGTCGAATTGTGTGAAGTCACCACTGTCTAGAGTCCAGTGACCAGGTCAGTACCTCATGATTATGTACTAAGCCCTTTTCTGTTCATTATTTATGTCTCAGAAGTCAAGACTAACTTACACATCTTTTGTCTAACGAGGTTTGTGGAGGACTGCAAATTCTGGACAACCACTGAATCCAAGACTTGTATTGGTATAATAAAGACAGTGAAATGAACAAACAAGGCAAAAAAGCAAACGAACCAAATGAAAAAAAGCAGGAAAACCAACAGCTGTAGTGTATACTATGCAGCAACCTCGGACAAAGTTCTTTAATGTAGAAACAGTTTAATATAAAAACTTTCACATTTTCATCACTCTAAATAAAGTAATTTCCTCAGAAAAACAAACAGCGGCTACACAGTAACCGCTGAATTTAAAAACTGTTACATGAGATCATGTGATAGTAACACACAAATGTTTGACTGGTTATTGAGATTATTGAGGCTTGTAGATTCCTACACTGTTAGTTGAATAGGTATATTTTATATTTATTTCTTATTCAAATACCATTGTTATACTGTAGACACTAGAACACCATGGTCTTGAGCTGGTTACATTGAGTTAAAAGTTAAAATAACATTTAACATTTAACTAACATCTAATCAATATCTGAATGATATTTTAACACTTAAATAATACTAGGGACCACATTTGTATTGTGAATTATTTTTTGGATCGCTTTGTCTTTAAGCCATTGTTTGTTACTATCACATGCACAAAGGATTGTTGTGAGAACTATGGAGACAAAGTAGATGAACAAAAATCAAGACAGGTTTAGTTTTATTATAACAGCAAATACACAAGGCAATCTAACTGCAATATAGACATCACACCCCTTTGAGCAGACCAAATGGTATGTGACCTGTGTACTCGGGTAGATGGTATACAGAATGTCCACTGGCATGTGTCCACAGTGGTGACTATTCCCTTCTATGTGGCACAACTCCTGAGTATGTGCAGGACATCAACATCACATGGTATTATAGTCCCATTGTTCTTAGCCCATATCATCACACCAATAATTGAGTACAATGCATGTACCTCCCAACACTTCTTCTAGGGATTCCTTAATCAAGTGTATCACTTTTGCCACAGTGAGCTTCCTCCACACATCTTATCAGCCATACCTAAGTATTCTTTATGTTGCATAACCATTAGGAGTTGGCAGTGCGGAACTCCTTAGAAGGTGTTATATAAGATACATGTGTGATACGTTTTCCTGGGATGCACAGAATACATGTATAGCTCATTGACAACATGGCTGGCATGGGATACATTCATGCAAGTGTAATGACTGTGGAATATATATTGTGATGCAAACCTGTCAACTAGCAGACTGATTGCAATTCAAACTACAGGTGCACCAGTACCATTCTTAACACCTCTTAAGGGTGTTATTTTTCAAGTAGGTGTGCTTGATTCTCCTTATAGATTACTGACAAATCATTAATAGTTGTGCAACTATGTAATGCAGCACATGTATACTAACTCACAATCACATACTTAATGTCAATGACACAGATGAATAGTGTTATTATTCTGATATTGTCTATGACTGTGTGTGCTTTTGTCTAATCTTGTCCATGAGCTTGTTACTATGTGTGCCACTTGGAAGAGACATATGCTGACATTGCAGTCATATGCAAGCAAATCATTTTGTACATCTTCACAATATGTACATACCCCCTAGTGTATGTACCATCCTTGATAAATGTCCTCTCCAATGATCATGTCAGAATGCTTATATCTCAGCAAATCTCCTCCATTGATATGTCACCTTGTGTGACAGTCACATAATATACAATAACTGCGTGATGGTGTGTCTATACCACTAGGTGGTGTAAACAGCAGTATGTGCTGTATCATGTAGATATGTGATTACTGTCCATGCTACAACTGTCTTGTCTTTGTTTTGTACATACATTAACATGCTCTCATCTGATGTACATTACCATGTTTCACTTGTCCTTTTCCCCTGTGTTCATTCCTTCAGTTCATGTATGTGTCCCTTTTCAATACACACAGTTCCCCAGAATAATTATTTATAATGCAGTCTATGTACCCTTGCTGATAACTACCAAAATTTTTATTCAATATATCTAAAACAGGTTTGCACACTACTCTGCACTAACTACACCTTCCTATAATGTGTTTATGCATTGCCTTATATTAAGGCCTGGTCGTCATTGTGGCTCTCTGCGCGATCATGCAGAAATAGTTTGCCCTTAGGTAAACAGGTCTGCATGTCGGCAGGTGTTCATGCTGCTTTATGTAGTTTCCTGGACAGCAACACTGTTTATTGAATCTCCAAGACAGTCTATACTTTTTTGTCAGCTGTCCATGTGATTTTATTTTGGAGGAATATCTGCCAAATCTTACTCATAGGATAGATGCAGGGATCAGTGGTGGTCAAAGGCTATCCTATCATAATCATTTGTGATGATGCCACCTGCATCACAGAAGACCTGAGAGTTTATGGAAAGAAACCCCTTCCTTTTAAAAAAATGCCAACCTACATACACAATGCTTCTGAGAGTTTGATGAATTTTGCATTTAAACTAGATTGATGAGCATAATCTGCTGACAAACAACAATATGAAATGCCTACATGCTTATGTAGTGTCCTTGGGGTTATTCTGAAAAGTCATGTGCTCACACACATTCCATAACTTGCAGAAGACCACACCTGTTATTGAGAGTGCTGATATAAGAGTCATACCTACAGCATCAACTGTAGGGTGATAGTATAATCCTCTGGCAAGGAGAACAGATGTTTTTGATACCTTTCTATCAACTGGAGGGTCACCTGTGTAGTCAGCTCATGGAACAATCACCATAGTACATATCACACATTGAGCTGAATGGGGGATAAGCCAGATCCCTAGTTATTTTGGAGTTCATGTTTACTTAGCATGACAAGGATCTACTCCCTGTATAAGTACATCCTTTGACACATTCTGGAAGAAATGTATGCAACAGTACCACACACTGTTGCCACCATATAATGATAGCACTCTTGTAACATTTAACAGTACTTTATTCAAAGTTGCACACTTTGCCCATGTATTTTAATACATTTCTGCAAATTATGCATCCACACTTGTTTAGATTTGCATACATATTAATTTTATGAGTCTGAATCTGACTTGCAACATACTGGGTTAAGTTTTGCAGATCCCGATGTGTGTTTCATCTATTATTTCAGTTTGTGCTAAAGTGCATTTTGCTCAAAGCAGCCTTGTTTGAATAAATATACTTGTTTATGAATCATATATGAATTATGTGATTGCAAGAGAGTGCAAGGTAGCCTTATACAGTGTATAACTTGTCTGTTAACATACATCATTACCCTTAAAAGAGTCATGATCTTATTTTAGATAGCTGTTAAAACTGCATTCATAAAAAGTAAATATCCTAAGCAATGTGCATGTTAAATGAGCTCACATAATCTATGCTGTCCAATTCTGGTATAACAATATAGTAAACATTATATATCCTTTAGTTATAATTCATTTGCTGGAGTTGGGCAATATTAATGAATCTCAAATGCAATCTCAGATTATGATGATGCATTATTTTATTTTAATTTTTATTTAATTAATTGTAAACATGATAATCCCATTATGATCATGCACCTCTCTTTTAGTGGTGGGGGTAAAAGCATTGTCTGGCTATGAGACTTGTCTGGAGTCACAGGGTTGTATTTATAATCATTGGAATGTAGGGGAACAGGTATGGTATCAATTTTATCCATGTACCAAAGCAATGAGCAGGTCACAATGCAACAGGGCAAGGCATGGTGTGCAGTCTTGCCCCACTGTGTTAGCATTGCACTCCATACATATAGCACATATGCAAATCGCCCACCCCCAAGGACTGTACTATATCTGTAGAGGTGGCACCATAAGAGTACCAGCTGGTCCCAATGTGATAACCTAAGAAACAGCAAGCAATTCCAGTTTAGTGGAGCTGCACAGTGATCCTACTCTTCTGTTAGTATGTTTCACAGAAGACAGGGCTGAGAAACATATTACAAGTATCAACCAAATCTGAAATGCAAGGTAAATCCTTACAGCAACAGAGTCCTCTATGGTGTGGGTAAACCTGTTCCCACACACAACCTTGGCCTCGTGCCTCAGCAGTGATTCTGGTGAGTTTTGCCAGTAGGAACATGTACTGCACCAGGTTCTTCATTATTGTACTCTAATAACATAATGACCACATGTCTACTTTCCTAAGCACTGTGATTTTTTTTTTAAAAAACACAAACATGATGGTGAACCAAAAAACAATAAGGAAAGGCACCTTGGGAAGACATAGTATTCAGAGATGTAGCAAGCATAGGGCAAAGAAGGTGGTTCCCCAGGTGCAAGATATCAGGGGGCACAACTGGCAGATGTCAATGAGTAGTACTACATTACCAGTACTCAGAAATGCTGATATTGTATATATGTATATATATATATATATATATATATATATATATATATATATATATATATATGGTCATGGATGAAGCAATTCATGTCTGGTATTCTAAATGTAACAAGCTGTTTGTGTAGAAAACAGTTTTAGTAGAAAGACTTTTTTTTCTCAACAAAGAGATGAGGGATGGTGCCAGACTGGAGAACTGCACTAGGCACTAGATACGATAGTTATGGCTCTGATAGTGTGGCTTACCAAGTAACTAGCTTCTAGGTAAGGAATATTGCATCTGCTCTGTCTTACATTACTGCATTGTGCAGAATAAAGCTACATAGTGGTTCATTCCATCCCAAGTACAGGAGAAGTTATTACACAGTGGAAAACTAGGTGCTCCTGTGCACCATTCCTAAAAATGGGAATAGGGTTGGGCATCACTAGAGACTACACACTTTCTAGTGGCATATTGCTTATAGTGGCCAAGATGCAATTATACCTTTCTGTACATTTCATGAATCCTAGGGACATAATTTCAAGTTGAGGTTGAGGGAATCAAACCAATGACTATGGTAGATAGCTCATTAGCAGCTTAAAGCCATAACTGTCTGTTTCAGACTGCCAGATAATTTGACAAATTAATATGCTTGATACACTTGTACATGTTCATGTTATATTACACAGCTCAAAAATGAAGCATTTCTTGCAAAGCCATCTGTAGTTCATTAACAGTGAACTGCAGATGTTACGAAGATAGTCAACATACTTTAACTCAATGGAAAGTAAAGATATTATTTCATACTATGAAATACTCTAATTTGTTTTTGATAACGCAAAAGGAAGATATCTACTAGATATTTTTGCTACTGATGTTCCAAATATAATCCATAATGTAAACATGAATCCATCACTTGATATGTCTGACCATAACTCAACTGAATTTGAAATAGTAAATGCTGTCATATTGAAGTCTACAATATTAAACTATAATTATGGTATTAAAAAATGCCAAGACTTGAAATCTTCAATTGGCAAAATCATTTACTAAACTGATGGAACTAATTTTGGTTATTGGAGCACACAAATGGTTATTTAAAAACACTGTTGGAATAACAGCTACAGTAAATTAAAACAAAATAGCAAACTAACTTTTTGGAGAAATACTGCTTTAATTAAATTATACAAAAAACCTTTATTGTTTATAAAAAATATCCAATCAAAAAAAAAAAAAAAAACTAAATAAGGTTAGTAAAGAATTGAAATGTAAAATCAAAAATGAGAAATTTGGATATGAGAATACATTAGCAGCAGATATGACTAATATGAAAGATTATTATACATACATTAATTCTATAAATAAAATCAGATCATCAAGTGCCCTCACTAGGATACAGTAATTACAGATTCAAATGTGATAGCAAATAAACTTGCTAGATATTTTATACAAAATTGAACCATTGATGATCAAACAAATGATTTTGTAACGAGTCACAATATTACAACTCAGGAATCCTAACCTTAAACAAAATTAGTATAACAACAGCTAAAGGCCCAGATAGCATTCCTGCTGTATTGTTATCAAATGATACTATATCATATTTTCAACAATTACTCCAAACTGGAATTATACCTGCATTTTGAAAAAAAAAATCAAACATCACATAAATACACAAAAAGGGTAAAAATGATGACAGGAATTATAGACTAATTAGTCCTACTTCAGTTCTAACAAAATGCTTTGAGAAATGCAATACTACTATTATAGAAAATAACAACAAGGTGTAATACTGAATATTAAATCAACATGATTTTATAAAGGGAAGGTCACCCTTAACCTAGTAAAATTGTATGATAAAATGTCAATGCACTGGATCTAGGTTTAACATCAGGTGTGATCTATCTGGATTTGGCAAAGGCTTTTTATTTCTTACTACACTCTTGTAATATATAAAGTGATGAGTAAGTGCAAATTGAATCTATATTTAATTAGGTGGATAGCATCATGGTTAATGGGAAGAACCCTGCTGGTCATAGTGCAAAGCACAACTCTTAATATTTACTGATCACCATGACATTCTTCAGGGATTTGTTGTGGATCGAGTGCTATTTATCATCGTATTTTTTACAATATGAATAAATAAAAATAATTTATTTTTCAAGAACACAGACAACTGCAAAAATGGATTGTTTATCTTTGGTATAAATGATTTATAAGTTCATTGGTTCAGTCTCAAGATTTTGAGAATAGTAACATCTGCATCCAAGATATTATTAATGTTGATGTATAGGTTAATAGGTTCGCTCTCAATATTTTGAGAATATTAGCATCCATATACAAGATATTACGTGAGAATACAAGGTAAAGATTCACTTTTGACAAATGCCTTTGAAAAATCAAATATTTAGAAGCCACTATTCTATTCATCAAATATTTTGATTAAATATGTTAAGTGAGGTCAGCCAATGGACATATTGATGTCAGCAAACTTTGCATTTAGTAACCATGCAAACATTATACACTGTAGACCCATAAAGCAATAGAGCTCATGATAAAATACCTTACCACAAGGGATGAAAATTGTCAGATTAGTCTATACAAGATTTACATCAGGCCAGTGATAGAATAGAACAACATCATTTGTATATATTTACAGAAGGACAATGAAGAGCTTGGAAACAGTACAAAGAAAACTTACAACAGACATGAATTATATGGAAATAAGCAAAAATCTCAAGTTTTATACTTTACAGTACTAATATATATATATATATATATATATATATATATATATATATATATATATATTTAAGGAAAGTTGAATCTAGCCTGTAGCGCATTCTATAATGTACCATTACAAGCAGTTTTAGATTTAGAGCCATATATAAGTAGATTAACTCATGGACACAATAATCAAAAGGTTTGTATGTACCCATACAAAATAAAATTATTTGTTCATATTGAACTCAAAGAACTCCAGTTATATGCAATAAATTGCCAGAAACTATTCAGAGATTAGAGAATACAGCTGTGTTCAAGAAGAATCTCAATATTTGCTTTGGTGATCTAGCCTACACTCCCACACTATGGGAGTCAGTGTTCCTTGATCAGCCTAAGGCCTGAACACTAATAACTTATGAGCATATGAATTAAAGTCTGCAACTGACATATAGGATACAGACAATTGAAAAGTATCAATAGTTATAGCTACTATCATCACTTCTTTCCACTCAGATGTTTTCGTTTCAAGGGTTACTTAAACTGCTAATCTCATGTGGAATTAGTTCTTCAAAAACAATTAACAGAGCATTCTTTTCTGGGACGTATTTGATTAGCCACAAATACACTTAGTATCACTCCAAACTGCAAAAGTTCCAAATATTTGTGGGATAAAAGTTATTGACTACTATCTTAGTCAAAGCTTCAACATTGTAATTTTCAACATAGTAATTGTTTTAAAATTGTGACAATCTGCCAAATAATGTTTATTAAATTTAAGTTGCATTCTAATGAAAGAAAAAAAAAATGACTAGGGCTCATTGCCTGCTCTGGAGAAATAGCATACCATGATTCAATACTCATTTTGATCTTATCCTCACAAAGTCATAGTCTACATATTGTTTTACTTTATATTTTACACATGGGGTTTAAGTTCCATTAAAAAATAATTCACCAGACTGCAGTAAGTAGAATATCTCTTCAACTTTCTCTCCTTTTTTACAAGGTAAAGTCATTTTGTAATTGACAATATCATAACTGCACAGTGGTTTGCAATAGCAGCAGTTGACAATTAGAAAAAAGAAACTATAACCATTTTGTGTGGGTGGACTTCATTCCACAGACCCATTTACAGAAGTAATCCACCTACACCCCCACTCAAAATTAATGCAGCAAATTTTGAAATTGCTACATCTCAGGGAAAGGTATATATAAAAGGTATAATCATATAAAAATGAGCATTTGCAGGATTAGTTATGGGGACCCTTTTTGTTATGAAACAGTCCATGGCAAAACTGCGAGACATCTCATAGAGCAAACAGTATATATTCAGCTACAACATGCAGACTGAGTTAAGCCACCAGATTAATATGCAGTCAACTGTGGCAAAAAAATGAAAGTTCTGCGTTGATGCAGCAATTTCTTTTGTGGCTAATGCTTAAAATGTTTTCTGAGTCTATTAATACAATCACTCTAATGCATGTTTTTTGTGGCATCTGTGTTAAGGAACACGTGCAGTTTCTAATTTGTTGATTCTTTTTATTTTACATGCAGTAACTTTCTAGCAGAGCCTTGGCTTCACAAATTACAGGGAAATTAATGAGAGCATGAATAAACAAACTGAATAAATGTCAGTATCACCAACAAGATTTTAAGACATTTTTCATGTTTCAGTTAAATGTCTAAAACAGGCTCCATTATACTCCTTGCAATTCTCTTTTAAACTATACACATTTGGCTGATTTCCAGATCAATAATTTGCTAAAGATGAGCTTTAAACATGGCATTTTATCGAAAGCAATTATGTATCTAATATGCACTTTTGTCTAATGAAATATTAGTTTGAAGGGACTTCAAAAATATGAGTTAGAGATTCATAGGTTAATGGTAGCCTGTGTTCAGATCTGTTGGCCAGCATGGAACACAAACTCCAAAACATCTACCCAGGAATCAATAACTTTCTTTAACATACATAAAGATGTTGATTTCCTTTAAACCTATTTATGAAAGTGGTAGCATCTATGTTATAAAGTTTCTCCAATTTCTTGTCTTCCCATTTGGAACAGTAAAACAGGATTACCATACTTATGGGTTGTACTGTTAATATATATGTGTAACCCAAGTGTTACTCTTAATAAATCATTGTTAAGTGACTTAATGGTCAAGCAGAGGTTGCTTCTAACAAGCCTATAGTTCAAGCTATGAAGCATAAATAATGTAGCGTAAGTGGATAGTCCCTGTCCTTGCATTGTAAAATTTTCTGTGAAAACTTTGTTTGCATTTGTTTTAACAAATGTAATTCACTTTTTTAAAAAAAAATTAAAATAAACATTGATCTCTAAGAAGGGTCAGACTAGTGCCTAAAAGGTTCTTTAAAATAACTGGGTGTCTTACAGACAGAGTTTTAAAAAGTAGGCACAACTGCCTAAAGATATTTCTGAAATTAACAGCATTTTCTCTAAATGTGATTATATACAGATATAAGGTCCTAAATAAAATGCTTTTGCACCTGAACTTAAGGATTTGTGATACAATGTAATAATTTAAATTGTTAAGACAGAGCAAGCAGTTATTGGAGCACGTAAAATTGTGCTTGTAAGATGAAACTTAAGCTAGCAGCAGTGCAATAGAGCAGACATTAGCAGTGGCAGCCTCAAATAACTTGATTCTGTGAGTTAGTTCTTTGCTGGGGAGCTTTCTGTCTGGAGTCTGTATGTCTTTAATGTGTCCACTTGAGTTGTTACTGGTGATCCTGTTTCCTGCTGATTTCCAAATACATCCGACCTTACAAATTACTGAGAGATGTGCATACAATATGAATATGAGTATGTGTGTGTGTTTGAGTGTGTGTGTGTGTGTGTGTGTGTGTGTGTGTGTGTGTGTGTGTGTGTGTGTGTGTGTGTGCGCGCGCTCATGTTGGTATTCTGCCTAGCACTGGCTCTCTCCATCATTACCAGTGCTTGCTGGGATGGTGTCTGATTCACAGTGACAATGAATGGGATAAACTGGGAGATAGAAAAGGAATAGATATTATCTCTTTCTAAAACTGTTGGTCATTTTCTCCCAAGCTGAAAACAATAGCGACAACAATAACAACAGCTACAAAGCATTTAAAGAAATATGGATATATGTAATTAATACAAATAATAGATTTAGTTAAACATCAATTCCAACTTAAAGAAAAATGGAATAATGCAATAGTCATCTTACATAAAAAAATATTCAAGCCTCACTAGCAACCAGATGTATTATTTTCAGTGCTGTTGAAATGCATGAAGTAGAAAAGTCCGACAAGATGCACATCCTCTTATATATAATACTGCAATAAGGCATGAAAGTAATTACCCAATCAAGCTTTCAGAAAATGCTCCTTTTTTATTTTAAATAAATAGGAGTACAAGTAAGAAAACCTGTAGAAGACTAGCACAGAAAAGAAACAGCATACTAAAATGGGGTAATACATCACTAAATAATGTATATTGCTTTTGCATATGAAACAACAAATCATATTCTCAGAGCCCAGCAATTAGAAGACACAAAAATGTTACAAATAACAGTACCTAGTGATGAGGAAGAGGCAGTAAGAGACGATTACATTAAGGCCTTGACAATATCAGCAGGAAATCACACAGTGACCTTTACTGCCAGCTAACAGCTAAGTGACTAAAAATGCCAAGGAGCAAATCTGATTATTAATATTGATTTCTGAAAGAAAATGAATAATTTAGAAGCAAAGTAAGAATAAATAGCAAGTGACAGATATAGAGGATCGTGGAGTGCTGGGTTTTGAACATTCATCCATCATTCTGATACTCCTGAGTACAGAAACAGAAGATATTTTGCCAGCACAGAGAACAGTTAGTCTTACATCTCAGCATGACTGTTTTATTTATGCCACATGCAAAGCTTCAGTCCATTAATTTAAGGACGTTCCAAAGCAGACAACATGAGATTTTGAATTATAACTTTAAGATTACTAAAGGTGACTTAGCATTGAAGTGTTTTATATTTTTATTCTTTATACTAGCAAAGTTGCTCTTATTGCTGATATTTTATCATTTGACAGTGATATTTGTTCAATAAGAATTTCATGTTTTTCCAACATAAAAATTATTACAAAGTAAGAAAGGCACTACTAGAGGAATGCACGTCATCACATCCAGCTAAGCAGACCATTCTGTTTTTCCATTATTGTCTGTTTATTACTGTTGTTGCCTTTGTCGGCTTTGTAATTCAAGCTTTTTCTTCCTGGCACTCAAAGTAAAAGAAATTTGTTTTGAGTACTATCAATAAATGCTGTTTAATTCTGATTTTACTATACTTCATTTGAATGAAAGTTATATGTATTTTAGTAGTTACTTATCATCTAAAATGTTTGACATATTTCCCAAATGTATGTAATAGATGTTAAAATTCATTCACTTTAAAATTTGCAGCCATCATATTTATTTTGCTAATCCCATTGTTTGCTCATTTATCTCATATATACATATTACAATTCAAATAAAAGATAAATTTACTGATGCATCTATTCAAATCTTCTTCTTCTTTCGACTGCTCCCGTTAGGGGTCGCCACAGCGTATCATTATCTGTTTCCATTTCTTCCTGTCCTCTGCATCTTGCTCTGTCACACCAACCACCTGCATGCCCTCTCTCACTACATCCATGAACCTTATCTTAGGCCTTCCTCTTTTCCTGTTACCTGGCAGCTTCATCCTTAGCATCTTTTTCCCAATATACACAGCATCCCTCCTCAGCACATGTCCAAACCAACATAATCTTGCCTCTCTGGCTTTGTCTCCAAACCTTCCAACCTGGGCTAACCCTCTAATATATTTATTCCTAACCCTGTCCACACTCAACACACCCAGTGCAAATCTTAACATCTTTAACTCTGCCACATCCAGCTCTGACTCTTGCCTTTTTGTCAATGCCACTGTCTCCAAACCATATAACATAGCTGGTCTCACTACCCTCTTATAGACCTTCCCTTTCACTCTTACAGGTACTCGTCTGTCACAAATCACTCCTGACACTTTTCTCCACCCACTCCATCCTGCCTGTACTCTGTTCACCTTTCTTCCACACTCACCATTACTCGGAACTGTTGATCCCAAGTATTTAAACTCATCCACCTTCACCACCTCTACTCCCTGCATCTTCACCATTCCTCTATCGTCCCTCTCATTCACACACATATATTCTGTTTTAGTCCTGCTGACCTTCATTCCTCTTCTCTCTAGAGCATATCTCCACCTCTCCAGGGTCTCCTCCACCTGTTCCCTACTCTCACTACAGATTAAAATGCCATCTGCAAACATCATAGTCCACGGGGACTCCTGTGTGAGCTCGTCTGTCAACCTGTCCATCACCATTGCAAATAAGAAAGGGCTCAGAGCTGATCCTTGATGTAATCCCACCTCCACCTTAAACGCATCCGTCACTCCCACCACAGACCTCACCACTGTCACACTACCCTCATACTTATCCTGTACCACTCTTACATACTTCTCTGACACTCCTGACTTCCTCATACAATACCGCAACTCCTCTCTAGGCACCCTGTCATATGCTTTCTCGAAGTCTACAAAGACACAATGCAACTCCTTCTGACCTTCTCTGTACTTCTCCATCAACACTGTTAGAGCAAACATCACATCTGTAGTGCTTTTTCCTGGCATAAAACCATACTGCTGATCACTAATCATCACCTCCCTTCTTAACCTAGCTTCCACTACTCTTTCCCATAACTTCATGCTGTGACTGATCAATTTAATCCCTCTATAGTTACTACAGCTCTGCACATCACCCTTATTCTTAAAAATTGGTACCAAAACACTTTTTCTCCATTCCTCAGGCATCCTCTCACTTTCCAAGAATACTTTGTTTAAATAGAAGCATCATGAAAATTATCCATCAGAGCCAATTACCAGAAAGCAACAACAAGAGATGTAAAAAGCAAGCCGGTCATACCAAGTACTTAGCGTATTTCCAGTTTATTCAAAACGTTTCATTCTGATGAAGTCTGAAATTAAGTAAGATGCAAGCATTTTGAATAAACTGGAAATACACTAAGTACCTGGTGTGATTGGCTTGCTTTTTACATCTCTTGTTTTTGCTGAGTTGCTGTGTGTTTCTATTTACTAATTACCAGAAAGACCTAGGGTCGTATTCTGTAAGATTGTGGAATCTGGGACGTTACGCTGATATCAGCACGAAACATGCAAATCATGTTGCAATATGTTAATGTATGAATAGAAACACAGAACAGCTCACTGCATAATGGAGTATCGCACTATTAATGGCAGACTATAGAAATGTGTAAGTAATCTGTAATTAATAAGAAATGATTGTGCACTCACATTGTACATTTCCAGAGTTACAGGTAAATGATCACAATTAAAGAATCCTGCTAGTTGTATTGAAATATATATGACAGAATCTGTAATGTTAAGAACAATTGTGGAATGTAACTATCCCAATGTAATCCACATGCCGTTCATAACATAAATTTGCAGGAGCAGACATAAAAACATCTCAGACACCTAAGGAATATTTCTGTTTGTCATCCAATAACTTAAAGTATATGCTTCAAAGCTGCAAACTATTTGTAATATATATTTATATATATATATATATATATATATATACTCTCGAACTTCAAATAACCGAAACCAAAAGCTCGAGTTTCGGAAACTCGAACTTCTGAAGGGAAACCATCAAAAAAAAAAAAAACACAAACTTCGCTTTTGCAGGGGGGCTTCACCCCTGCATTCTATGGGGCTGTGCCCCCCACACCCCCTACTTAAATATACCAACTCCAAGATCGCGCTACAGTGGGGAGATGGGAAATCTCCCGTCTTGCGCTGTATGCGGAAGCGCAAAACGGGAGATTTCTCACTTCCTGCCAACACCGCAAAACAAATAAAACATTACGTACACACAAGGCGTACAACAATACTTGCCTCTGTGTGCACGTAATGTATTAAGGTAAGTAAAGTCTTATTTCTAAACACTACACACATTCGATTTATTAAAATCTCGATCATATGGTCTCAACCGTATGAAATTCGAGATTTCAATAATTCGATTATGTGAAGTGTTCCCATATATATATATATATATATATATATATATATATATATATATATATATATATATATATATATATATATATATATATATACATACATATATATATATATATATAGACATCACTCTTTACAGTGAACTCAGAGAGAACTAGTATTATTTACATAATACGTGTATTATTAAAATATATCGGCTTGTGCTTATTGATTCTGATGAAATCTATAAAGTTTCTAATAAAAAAAATTAAAAGCAAAGACCAATCATGGCCACATCACCAAAGCTAACATTTGCTAACAGTGGATTCTGGACTTGTGTGGGGAACACAAGTAATGCAGACACCGAAGGGAAGTCGAAGACAGAAAAGAAGATGTGAGGTACGGGTGAAGAAGAGGGACACACAAGAAGGATGTTGCAACTGGAAAATCTGAGGGAAAGTCAGATTGGCGTAGGCATTTTTTTGTGGGATAGATCCCATTTTTTAAGAATAGAAGAAAAGATAAATATAGGGAAAGAGGAGGAGTAGGTCATCACAGCAGGTATACCCATAGAATAAATAGCACAACACAAGACAGACAAAGGTTGGAAAAAAATTAAGGGCAGGTAAGTTACAAAGACAGCACACTGCATAACATGGCCAATAGAAAGTTGACGAACAGGATGGAGATGCATACCAGCTATTGTGAAATCTAGAAAAACATATCTACCTATGCACGATCATGTTACAACATGTTGCAAACTGTGTGGCAGTCATACCTGGATGTGTATGACCAATGGTAGATGTGTGTTCCAGGGTAATAACGTAGAATCATAGCACACATAGGATAAATATACACATATCCAATTAGTCCATCAGCAGAGCAAGTGTAAGCCAAGCAACATCACAGATGAAGACATGCAGGACTAACAATGATAGATAACTCCAACCAAGGACAGTACCAAACCTATGACCATGCATGTGAAAGGCAAACAACCAAGTAGAGTGACAAACAGAAGTACTGCAAAAGAGCAACAAATACTGCTACATCCACAAATAAGTGTACATAACCCAAACAAATGTGTAATGGAATGTGCATATGTTACGCACATACAGTATGTTATGTCAAAGGCAACACACAGGTGTATATGTATATATTTGTCTGCCAGTGGCATAAATAGAATGTATACATGAAATCAATGTTGATACACATACATAACACCAATGACATGTAATAATATGTCCCATAATGTAACAGTACAGCATAATAAATATAGTAGGTTGTGCACTTTGATGTGAAAACACTACACTGGATAATACACACGTATAATGAGAACAAGGACGCACTAGAAGCATTAGTCAGCAACTTGTGTGCACATTTCCTGCATTGTACAATGCCCTTACATGTAGCATATGTTCAGTGTGTCAAATTAATACATGGCAATGGTCAGTAGTATTAACAAAAGCAAACAAACCTGCAAAAAATAATAGCGAAATATGAAGATGGGAGGAAGGTGGACAACCTGGGCCCACATCAGGGTAAACAGGGCAAGGTAAGTTGACAAATGCAAATGCACATGTACAGCACACAGGGTGCTGTAGAAACCACACAGACATACATTTAACCAACTGGAAAATGTATGTCAAATGGCCTGATGTATGTCTGATGTCCACAAAACTGGACACATATAAAACACACATATACAGTAATGTGCAATCATGTCACATCAACATGTTTAACTAAGCAAGCTGAAAATAAAAAACACATAAACTGCAATGCAAATAGTGCAGGTGTATGTCAACCACCCTACTCATTATGGAGCAGAGGACACTCCTGTGAGTGTAATTACAACACATCAGCAGTAAATCATTGAATGCTCACATGTCAAAGGTACATTTCTGTGTCAGTATGTATCTGACTATGCGCACACATATGCAGTCATTTAGTGTGTACAACTATTTATAGAAGGTGTACACAGATGTTACTATGTAATGGGTGTAGACATGCTACATACAACAAATACAGCATAATGTACTGTGAAAAAATGTTTTATCTGTAACACTGTGTACAGATTAATGTTACATTGCTGTTTGATGCAGTCAGAAAAGGAGGACTGCACATGGACAGGATATACCTGCATATCATCCCACATGGCATCAGTATTGCCAAAACATGACATAACACCACATCATGATAGTGGAACATCATGACAACTGTCATCCAAAAACATGTGGAATGACATGTCTGTATGTTGCACAAGCCTGATACGGCAAAACAGAAAACCAAGGCATATCGCATTGTTAGTGATGGAGTATGGACAACATATGTTGTCTGTCAGTCTCCACAGTAACACACATTTACAGGCTACCTCTTGCAGCACTATCTGCAAGTTAATTGTCACAATGCATGGACAGTCAATTGTGCGTGGAAAGTGTAATGTGTTAATGTTTGTCATGCACACATTGAAACCGAAGTAAATGACACCGAATAACAACACATAAGTATGACAGATCCATAGCATGCATGCACAAGAGTGCATATACAGTCCAGCCAATGAAATAGCAATCACCATATTGGTAACATAACACAAATGGAGCACACAGACAATACAAAAACAACCAAAGTGGCTAAGGCAGATATAATACCATTGTTGAACTGAAGGGCATGCCAACAATCTGCAAACACTGACACAGCAAACACCCATCACCCAGGCTATACACAACAAATCAATCACCAGAAAATACAGCCAGACATCCAAATGTGCTACAGCATACATCAAAAACACTAATCAAACACTTACTTTTGCATGTAAAACATGCACATGGAAAGATGTGTAATAGATACAACACTACTGTTATTTAGGTTGTGGAGTATACTTCAAAAATGTATTTTGAAACAAAGGCTGAATGATACATAAAATATCAACATTGTTAGATTTTTATTCACAGTTGTAAGCACAGCTACCATGTAATAATTTCACTTACTTTACTGATGCATGATGAGTATTCCTACATTCTAATCAATATACATGTTATTGTGAAAAATACCAGCCTGTAAACAAGGGAAGATGCATTTCAGTTCATAAAGTACATAAAATGATCAACATACCTATATCCCTCTACTGATCCTCAAGCTTGTGCATCGGCTCAATGTATATGGCTCATTTTGGCTGTGATCCTCCTCACCTGAAATAAGAAAACAGAATGTATGAATAACATATTCTTCAAATAAGACCAATATACATTTCTCACCACAGTTTGTAGACATTTGTTTCTGAAAAACATTAGATAATCACAATACACAGATGAATTGTTACATTCAGGTGTTAACAGTTTTATATAAAGATTGGAGGACATGAGATTCAAACCTGTAACCACAATCTACCTCCAAACTCTAACTTTTAGAACTACCTGCCTACCTAACACATGTTAACTGAAAAAAAAAATGTTTTGCTTGCAGTGAAAAGAGTTTATGTTATGATATCTTCTGGATGGCGAATGCTCTACTAATAATGATCTTGGCTCAGAATTGCAAGGTGTGAACACATGCTGTTCATGTAGCTAAACAGTTGGAAAAATGCATTGATGTTATTTCTGTGTTCAGAAACGTTAATGGTAATGGAGTGCATACACTCCTCAGGCAGTGTGACAGTGTCATGTAATATACAGCTCAGTGAACAGAACCATATCTGTTGCTGTACATTATGGGCACAGTAAGTTACGTGTGAGGACCATGATATTCTTGCTAAATTGGACATCACTAGGAAAATGTAGGCATCTTTCCTGTTCTTCATTTCATATTGTTCATAGGTTCATAGGTAGGTACTAGGCTATTGGCCCAAGGGCCTAAGTAAGCCTAGCCAACAAAATTCCCCTGGCTTATTCCACCCAAGAAAGTTATTTTCTTGTGCCCCTGTCAAGTAGAGATACAGAAGTGATGCCTGGGGTATATTTCCTATTTCCCATCCACTTATCAAGATTTTTCCTGAAGAGTGCTAATGAGGAACTTTGCTTGACATAGATGGGTAGCTTGTTCTAGAGTATGGGATGTCTCTAGGACAGGAATCTATCCCTCCAGCATGTCCTGTTTATTGTGGTGACAAGGTTTACGTTCCTAGAGAATGTAGCTCAGAGGGATTGGGATTTCTTTAGGTGTAGCATATCCAACAGCTCTGAGTTTGACATAGCTTTATATGTTAGGCAAAGATCACCTCAGAGTCATCGATATGTTATAAAGAAAAGCTGGAGTTTTTTGAGGCGGTCAGTGTAGGGCATCTGTTTGAGGCCAGTATTCCTCTCTGTGAGGTACTTCTGTTGCCTTTTCAGCTGCTGCAGATGTCTTGTGAGGTACATTCCAAAAGGGGCATTGCACTCTATAATGGGTCTAATGAGTGTCGAGTAGAGGGGAACAATGACCTCTTTTTTCCTAAATGAGAACCCTTTTGTGATGAGGTGTGGCATGTAGAAGGATTTCCTGACCACTATGGCAATGTGATTCTCAAAGGAGAGACTACTGTCCACCTGGGTCCCCAGGTCTCTTATCACACATTCAGTATTAAGTAGACTGCTGTCTATGTGGTAGTTCATGGGTACAGAGTTTTATACCAAAGAGGATGTCAATGCACTTTTTGGAATTGAGCTTGAGGCCATGGCTCTGACACCAGGCATCTGTTTCAGTGAGGCCCTTCTGTAGGGTTTCCACATCATTTGGGGACTCAACTATGGCTCCTAGTTTGCAGTCATCTGTGAACTTCATTAGCCAAAGGTCTTCTGTGTTAGCCTGTACTTCAGAGAAGTAGATACCAAACAGGAGTGGTCCCAGAACTGAACCCTGTGGTACTCCACTTGTCACTGGTTTGAAGGCAGATTTGGAGTCTGCAACTTTTACAGTGTGGGTACTGTCAGTGAGCCAATTGGCAACTCATCTTGTGACATAGGGATTTATACCTACATTAGTGAGTTTAGCTATAATTCCAGAATGTGGGATGGTGTCAAAAGCCTAGGCAAGGTCAAGATAGGCTGTGTGAACCACCTTACCCTCATCTACAGCTTTGCTGACTGCCTCAAAAAAGTTGATCAGTTTCAGGCGGCATGATCTGCCTTTCAGAAATTCGAACTGGGTGGGGTCCAGAGTTTGGAGGTTACCAATGTCTTTGTTTTATGAGTTCCATAATGATACATTCCATGACCTTACAGACCAGGCTCATCAGACTAATAGGGCGATAGTTCCCGAATCAGTGGTGGCTCCCCCTTTGTGGAGTGGGATAACTGTTGCTGTGCACCATTCAGTGGGCACAAAGCCTGATGTGAGACTATGATTGAACATGGCGCTTAGGTGGGGATTCGGTTTGTTCTGAAGCTCATGCAAAATGCAGACTGGGATGTTGTTTGGTCCCATGGATGCTGTGTTTTTGGCTTTAGCGAGCACAGCTTTTACCTGCATAGTTATGATTACATGGACTCTGCATTCTTCCTGTATAGTTATGGGCCCTTTATGGGGTGAGAAGGGGGGGTGTAAAGTTAGCACTGAACCTATCTGCCAGGACGTTGGCAATATCGGTTGGTTCTGTAATTTTCATGCCGTTGTACTGTAACTCAGAGAAGATCTGGGTGATGCCATTGAGATTCTTGACATACCTATAGAATGCTTTGTGGTTGTCCCTAGAATCAGTGGTGATTTTGTTTTCATAGCTAGCTTTGCAGGATCTTATAAGGGATCTCAGCTTCTTACTGAGACTGGCCAGGGAACTCCTCCACTCATGGGATTTTACTCTCTTTTGCAACAGTTTCTTCCTTCTGTTGTAGAGTTTGTTTATGGCAGGGGGCCACCAGATTGGCTTCCTTTTTTGGAGGATAACGTCTTGGTTATGTTTGGGATAGCACAATCCATGGACTCATGTAAGTGCTTATAGAGTGCATCTGTGTAGGATTCAGCAGTCATAACTGTGTTGTCCATCCACATGGGTGTCATGAAATTCGCCACTTCTGTCTTAAGAAGCATGAAGTTGGCTTTGGAGAAATTTTTTACTGTGATTTCCTTAATGTGGGGATGGGGGTGGGATGTGGATATCTAGTGTGATTAGCTTATGGTCAGATCTGACCAACGAGGAGTTGACTCATGTTGGTAATGACTAGGTCTAGGATATTGTTGCCCCTGGTGGGGGTGTGGATAAGTTGATCCAAGACATTGGAATTTATGAATTCCAGAAAGCGTTGAGTGAAGGAGTTGGTACATGAGTAGTTTTCCCAGTTAATGGGATGGGTAGTTGAAATTGCCCATTATTAGGGTGTTTGGTTGAACCCTAACATTTTCCGGTATACCAAGAAAAGAGGAGTGGGAGTCCTGGAGCATGGTGGGTGATCTGTAGCAGGCTACAATTTGGATTGCAGTTTTGTCCAGAGTTAGTTGCACTCAGATAACCTTGGATGCATTATGCTGAGCAACTAGCCTGGAGGTGTGGATATCCTTAATGAATATGAACACACCTCCGACTTTGGTGTTCCGGTCCAGGTTAGATGGCTGAAAAGTGTGGTATGAGTTATAGCCTGGTAATGCAGGGGTGCTCTCTGGATCCTTGAACCAGGTCTCAGTCACTGCACAGATATCTATGTTCTCCATTTTAAGGAGTGCCTCGAGGGAGTGCATTTTGATTTTTAGACTTCTAGCATTGAGTAGCATTTCCCTCAGTTTTTGCTTGCCTGTTCCTGCTACGGTGGTGAATTTTTCATTTGAACCTTACCTAAAAAAGGCACTATAGGGGCAGCAAGAGTTGTAACCACTATCCGGAATCCCAGGGGTGACAGGTGCAGGCCTTCTCTGGCAAAGCATCATGGTCTGTTGACCATGTCGTCCCAGGCAGACAGATACTGGATCCCTTTAGAATGACACCAGAAGCTTAGCCAATTGTTGAATTCAATCATTTTGTCCTTGTACTGCAGTATCATTCTGGGCAATGGCAGGATTCTACACAGGGCTAGGGCCATACCTGCCTGGGCTACAAGATCAGAGAGCTCTTTCATGTCTCTTTTCATGTAGTCCAGGGAAGTAGATCTCAGGTCATTCACACCAACATGGAAAATAAATGAGTCATATTTGTACTTCTTGTAGAGTGACCTGAGTTTGTCGGTTATGTGGCAGATCCTGGCACCTGACAGGCAGCTGACAATAACCTTCTCCTTGTTTAGCCTGGTGAGTGGGACATCAGTGTGCCTGACTATACAGTCACCTATGACTAGTGTGTTCGGTACGTTGTTTTGCCTTATGGGCTCTGGTTGAGTGGCACATTGAGTCTGTGGGCTATGTGTCATTTGGGTTGTGTTGGTTGGGTGGAGGTTGCTTGCGTTTCTGCTTTGGAGGTCTCTGTTGCTTGAGCAGATTATTATTGAGAGCCTCCACGAATGTTTTGTGTTTCTATGTGTGGATTTTGGTGGTGTAGGTTTACTGGGACTATGTGATGAGTGTCGTGTGGTGCAAGTGTTTACCTTCTCCTCTTGTCTGTCAAGTTCAGTCTTGGTTGGAGAAAGCTTTACCTCCAGTTTGGCTAGATAAGTGCATCTCTCACAGGTTGTGGTGTTGGGTAGTAGGAGGAGAGGGTTGTCTGTGTACATGAGGCAATTGCTATATTGCCCCAAGATGCCCAGATTCATCAGACACACAGGAGAAAACACTGGGAGCTGACCCTTTGACATGCCTGAATAAAAAACTACTTTCCTCTAGACAAGTTAGGAAAGTGAGTATAAAAGCTGTTTCTCTCTAAGCAAGTGAGGAAAGTAAGTTACAAAAACTGTTTTCCTCTGGGTAAAGAGGAAGGTTGCATGCTGTAGTAATTTGTAGCTTATTTAGTGCTACCAACAAGTTCTGAACAAGTGCTGAGCAGGAATAGGCAAATTCAAGTGCTAAAACTAAGAATCTGTACTTGGATCTTATGGTAGATAGGCTACCTAGTGCTTATCACTCCCACTGATAAGCTAGAATGCTTCCCTCCAACACAGAAAGGCTTGGGGGGGCTCAGATGCTTACAAACAGTCCTGGATACAGCAAATCTGTATCTGGACTAGACTAGTTACAGGAAAAGTGGGAAACAAGTGCAAATGTGGGCTTTTAAACCAGAAAGTTGAAAGAGATGGAAAAACTGCCCAAATGGCCAATACTACAATTTCTGGGTAAGAAACCACTCCTGTGGTAGATAGGCTACCAAGTGCTTACCAATCCCACTGATAAGCTAGAAGGCTTCCATCCAACACAGAAAGGCTTGGGGGGGGGGGGGTCATAAGCTTATAAACAGTCTTGGATACAGCAAATCTGTATCTGGACTAGACTAGTTACAGGAAAGGTGAGAAACAAGCACAAATGGAGGCTTTTAAACTTGAAAGTTGAAAGAGATTGAAAAACTGCCTAAATGGCCAATAAACTACAATTTCTGGGCCAGAAACCACTCTTGTGATTGATAGGCTATCTAGTGCTTACCACTCCCACTGATAATCTAGAAGGCTTCTCTCCAACACAGAAATGCTTTGGGGGCTCAGAAGCTTACACACAGTCCTGGTTACAGAAAATCTGTATCTGGACTAGACTAGTTACAGGAAAGGCAGGAAACAAGCTTGGAAATTTTATTTATTTCTTTATTTTTTTTTTGGAAAGTAGAAAGGGAGAAAGGAGAAACAGAAGATAATTCAAAATTAAGGACCAAAGTGGCTTGCCCTTCACAAATGTTCTTTCTGTATTAGGTAGAGTGAGCTAGTGACACTAGACTGGAATAGAGCTGGGATAGAGCTCAACAGATGGGACTGGTAGGAGTGTCTGAAGTTAAAATATGATCTCACTGTACTTGGTTGAGTGAGCAAATGAGATAGACCCAGGAGGAATGTTCAAACACAAATATACAGGAGGGGCAGACAATTCCAAAGCCACCAAGATTAATACCAAAACAAGAACAGGGAGGGTGGGCAGGAAACTAACTGCAGAGACAGAGAGAGACCACAGTATTCTATTAAACAATTAAATAGAAAAATAAATAACTACAGAGAGACACAGACACAATATTCAATGAAACAATTAGACAGAAAAATAAAATGCATTACAATCTTTAGCACTGCAAGTTTGTACTTAACTCAGCTAGTAATGCAACTGATTGTAGGTATGTAGCAGAAGCCAAACAAACCAGGTATTTAGCAGTAATAAATTCAAAGATATGTGACTCACTTATAAATACAGAGAAACCCTTTAGGCTAAGAGTTTAACACTGAATATCAATGAACTGAAACACAATAGCCCCCGCTAACTGCAGAGACAGAGAGGGACCACAGAATTCCATGAAACAATTAAATAGTTTTAGTCTGCCCATCACAGTCCCTCAAAATTTAAGAATTATCTTGTTCCACTTTTGACTTTAATACATGGCATTTTTACAAAGTATACAATATTAACCAAAAAAATTACTCAGACACGTAACAGGATTTAGCAAGATGCACTGTTCCCACTGTTAAATAGCTGAAGTTAATGGAAAGTTATAGTTTACAGATATATTAGTGGGAATTCAATGAAGAACTGAGTTATTAGCAGCTACACTCAAAATATACATTAATATCAATAAGTGTAATATGCTTCTATAAATAAATGCTATGGTTATATTAAAGCAAGATAACAGTTTGTGATATATATATATGCCCCCCTCTTGGTTTGAACACAGAGCACAACAATATATACACATGGTGGCCTGTTTCAGTACAATCCAAGCTACCAGCCAGCACATGATATTTTGAGAAAAAAAAACAGGTAATGCTCTAGAATTGTTATTAGAAACTGTTATTATCGGAACATTGTGGATTGCAGCATTATTCACAGAAATCTGAAGACTATATCAGTGAGTCATTACCATGCACTACATAAACATTAATATAAAGTATTGCAATACTGTTCTTCCAAAAACTGCTATGGGTGAAATTAACCAGGGTAACAGGTACAGATATATGTTTGTCCTATGTAGATTGTAACCCACAATATGCCAAAGTTTAGACATGCTGGCTAGTTGCTTTACATACCAAGCTAACAGTCAGCATGCTATTCATAAACAAAGTAATACTGCTCTACAAACTCTGCTATTAGAAAGCTGATGTTATCAGAACATTATGGATTACATCCATTTTGACAGAAATTTGAAGACTATATCAGTGAGTTCTTACTCTGCACAACATAAACATTGATATAAAATATTGCAATATGTTTTCTCCAAAAAATGCTATGGGTGAAATTAACAGGTGCAGAACCTACAGTACACCAAGCTTTAGACATGTTGACCAATTATATTATAGGCTGAGCTAACAGTGAGTAAGGGCTTCATTTTAAAAAGCAAGTACTGCAGGTATTTATTAGAACTCCTGTGGAAACAGGATAAATACAGAAAATACAAATTGTGGACCTTTTATTGTAAAGAAATAGCACCAGCAATGTAAAGGAACCACCGTCAAAAATTTCAACAAAGCCAACTTCACGCTTCTTAAGACAGAAGTGGCAAACTTCACGACACCCATGCTGACAGACAATAGAGATACGACTGCTGAATCTTATACAATTGCACTTTATAAGTACTTACACGAGTGCATGGATCGTGCAATCCCTAACAGAACCAAGATGCTATCTTCCAAAAAAAGGAAGCCAATCTGGTGGCCCCCTGCTATAAACAAACTCTACAACAGAAGAAAGAAACTGTTGCAAAAAGAGTAAAACTCCCTGGTCAGCCTCAGTAAGAAGCTGAGATCCCTCATAAAATCCTCCAAAGCTAGTTATGAAAACAAAATTGCCACTGATTCTAAAGACAACCACAAAGCATTCTATAGCTATGTCAAGAATCTCAATGGCAACACTCAGAGCTGCTCTGAGTTACAGCACAACGGCACTAAATATACAGAACCAACTGATATTGCCAATATCCTGGCAGATAGGTTCACTGCTAACTTTACCCCTCTCTCATCCCCTAAAGGGCCCATCTGTATACCGAAAGAATGCAAAGTACCTGTAATCACGGCTGCACAGGTAAAAAAAAAACACTCTCCAAAGCCAAGAACACAGCATCCATGGGACCTAACAACATCCCAGGCTGTGTTCTACATGAACTATAGAACAAACTGACACCCCACCTAAGTACCATGTTCAATCATAACCTCAACTCAGGCTTTGTGCCCACTGAATGGTGCACAGCAATGGTTATCCCACTCCACAAAGGGGGAGCCACCACAGACCCTGGGAACTACTGCCTCCATTAGCTTGATGAGCCTGGTCTGCAAGGCTATGGAGCGTATCATCATGGAACTTATAAACAATGACATTTGTAATCTCCAAACTCTGGACCCTACCCAGTTTGGGTTTGTAAAAGGCAGATCATGTCTCCTAAACCTGATAGACTTCTTTGAAGAGGTCACCAAAGCTGTAGATGAGGGTGAGGTGGCTCACACAGCCTATCTAGATCTCACCAAGGCTTTCAACACCATCCCCCACTCTGGAATTATAGACAAACTCACTAAACTAGGTATACATCCCTATGTCACAAGATGGGCTGCCAACTGGCTCACTGACAGAACCCACACTGTGAAAGTAGCAGACTCTAAATCCAACTTCAGACCAGTGACAAGTGGAGTACCACAGGGTTCAGTCCTAGGTCCTCTCCTGTTTGGTATCTACTTCACTGAAGTACAGGCTAACACAGAAGGTCTTTGGCTAACAAAGTTCGCAGATGACTGCAAACTAGGAACCATAATCAAAACTCCTAACGATGTGGACATCCTACAAAAGGGTCTCACTGAGACAGATGCCTGGTGTCAAAGCCATAACCTCAAGCTCAATGCCAAAAAGTGTATTGTCATCCCTTTTGGTAAAAACTCTGTACCCATGAACTACAACACAGGCAATAGTCTACTTAACACTGAAAGTGTGATAAGAGACCATGGGACACAGGTGGACAGTTGTCTCTCCTTTGATAATCACATCACCACAGTAGTCAGGAAATCCTTCTACATGGCACACCTCATCACAAAAGGTTTCTCATCCAGGAAAAAAGAGGTCATTGTTCCCCTCTATTCATCACTCATTAGACCCATTATAGAGTACAACGCCCCTTTTAGTATGTACCTCACAAGACATCTACAACAACTGGAAATGCCACAGAAATACCTCACAAAGAGGATTACCGGCCTCAAACAGATGCCATGCGCAGACTGTTTCAAAAAACTCCAGCTTTACTCTGTCGCATATCGCCTACTCAGAGGCGATCTCTGCCTAACTTACAAAACTATGTCAAACCCTGAGCTGTTGGACATGCTCCACGTAAAAAAATCCCAATCCCTCTGAGCTACACACTCTAGGGACCTAAACCTTGTCACCACAATAAACAGAACATGCTGGAGGGATAGATTCCTGTTCCAGAGACTTCTCATACTCAGGAACAAACTACCTAGCTATATCAAACAAAGCTCCTCATTAGCACTCTTCAAGAAAAATCTTGATGATTGGATGGGAGATAGGAAATTCACCCCAGGGATCACTTCTGTGGCTCTGCTTGACAGGGGCACAGTAAAATAATTTTCTTGGTTGGCAAAAGCCAGGGTACCATTTGGCTAGGTTTATATAGGCCTTAGGGCCAATAGCCTAGTACCTACCTATGAACCTATGAGCTATCGACACATAACTAAAAACATATGTGTAAGCACTCAGTCAGGTATTACTATTTAAATTAAATAAATGTGTTTGTTTAATTGTTTAGGAGGAATGATGTAATGAAGTTATATACATGTTTTTATTCTGACATGTAATGGTGCAGTAGGTGATACAGTGGAACTATAATGGCAAACTGCAAACTGCGTAGTTATCCATGGCCTAAGCACTATAGGCATTTGTGATGCACGAGGACAGTGGCTATGTGAAATTATGTAGATAGATGTTGTATAACATAGGTACAGATACAAAGGTCATACTTATGGATATTATACACATTATTAAATAAATTAACAACATGGGAATCAAACCCATATTTACAAGGGCAGTATTTACAAAATCCATGTAATTATCCCCATGAGCTAGTTGCTATAGCAACTAATGCATGGTTATAAAAGCATCTATTGTATATGATATATATGAGACAGAGAAATTTCAGCAAAATCTGTAGTAATGCTCAGGTAGAAGTAAAATATTGATACTTACTGTAGGGATCAACGGGCTTCCTCAGCACCTTGGCGCCCCTCCTTTGAAGCTACTCTGTGTCCCTCCAATGCAGGTCATCACAGCAGTAACAAACTTGGACTCTAGTGTGGTAGACCTCCATCCTCCATCAATGCTCCCTAGTGATCTAGTCCAACATGTTGATCATGGCAAAGTTATTGTATCTGGCTGTCATCCTCTGCTCCAATCCAGCATACACATTCAACATCTGGGTCACCTCCTAATCGGTCCATTTGGGGGCATGGACACATCTCAGCCTTTTTGAAGTAGCCCTCATGATCCTGTAAATCAATATATGTGTATATACCTTTAAGAAGCTATCCAAGGGCTTGCACAAGTGTATAACTACTGAGCATGTATGAGCCTGACTGCCATATTGTAATAAGCTGTTGAGATGTAAACATGTACACATGTAAGCTCTGTTTGCTAACTAGTTTGTTCATATTTAATGACAATGCTATTGATACTGGTGTGTTTGTTTGTATTAAAGCATCTGAATGAAACCCCAAGCCTTCTTGTTTTATGTATTAGAGATGAACAAGCAACATGGTGTCAGAAGTTACATGTCTAAAAGGACACAGTGCCAAAAACGGTATGTCTAAAGGTCATGAAGTCAGAAGTGGCTTAGCTAATATGATTTAAGGCACTTGTTTAGATGCTGGTGGAATATACAAGAGTTGATCATCCCAAAAATTTGCAAAACTTCACAAAACAGGTCAAAAATGAATTTCAGGTAATAAAACTTGCTCAGCGCTATTTCTTTTCGCATAATCTGAAATGGGGCATACAGAAGATTCTAAATAATATCTGCATAAACTGGTATGTATGATATTGATACAAATATTCAAATTACTATGGAGAATGTTTGAAATAAAGTCAGAATTGCACAAAATGAGTAAAAAAAAGGGAAATTACTGCATTTTTGCAAAGCTTATGTATTTTCGTATTAAGAAAAATATTCGAGTTATCAGAAGTCTATAAAGTATTCACATGTTTGTGCAGTGTTACAGTAAAGTTATTTCAAAAAGTACAGCCATTACAAGGCATATTTCACAGAGTACAGCCATTACAGAGCATATTTCACAAAGTACAGTATTTTGAAGAGTTTATTGTGCATTTGAATGTTGTTACAAGCTCACAGAACTGTTTGTTCATACATAATTACAAGGGCCATATTTTCAGTGTGTTTGTATATACTTTGTTGGCATGGCAGATGGATTTTGAAAATGCAGTGCACTTGTGTTTGACAATAATATTGCTGAGAACTGGAGAGCATTTGAGCAAGATTATGACATTTTCATACAAGTTGCATTTTCTGATACAGATGACCGTGCAAAGGCATTTATTCTGCGTAATTATGCTAGGGCAGAAGCCATTGAAAAGAAATGCTCATTTGTGTATGCACCTGCTATCTCTACAGGAGAGGAGGAAAACCATCATATTGTTGTACCAGCTGAGTCAAGGGAGAACCCAGAGTGCTTAAAATGTCAATTTAGAGAAATGTGTAACCCCCAGACAAATGTTACAATGGAAAGGTACTTATTTCACACAAGGCATCAAAAATCTGGTGAAACTTTTGTAGCATATATAACTGACCTGAGAAATAAGGCTAAAAAGGGCAGATTTGGCGACTTAAGGGATGAGTTGATAAAAGACAGACTTGTGTGTGGCATAGAAAATGATGCTGTGAGAAAGATTTTGCTTTGTGACAGTGGTTTAAATTTGAATAAGGCCACTGAAGTTTGGCAGATATATGAGCTCACAGAAAAGCACACAAATATGCTTACAAATGAAAACAGCTCTAGAAGGCACAGTGGCAAAGCTGATGTTGACAGTATGCAACATGTTATTAAAAGAAACAGGCCCAAGTACGTGGCAGCAACTGTAACCCCTGCAGCACTTACTGGTAAACCCCAGAACTTTCTAGCACATTCCAGAGTTCGCACAGTCTCAGTGAAGCATAAGAGTGAGACATCAAACTGAAAGCATGGGCCCCAACCTAGTTTCATTGCCAACTATCGTAATTGTGGTGGAAGCCATGATTCTAAAAAGGAAAAATGTTTAGTGTTTGGTCAACAATGCAACAAATGAAATAAATGTAATAATTTCGAAAGGTTTTGTAAATCAAAAGGCCCACATTCTTTTATTAAAGGAAACATTTTAAAAAATTAATTGATCAGTTAGACAGTGACAAGCCTACTCTTCATGTTGATGGTGTGTTAGTGCATCATGAAATGGTCAATGCAGTGGATTTAAGGGCAAAGAATTAAGTATTTTGTACTGTTTGGATAAATGGCAAACCCACAGAGCTCAAAGCTGACACAGGTTCCAAGTGCAATGTAATGTCAGCAGAAACATTTGCTGGAGTGTGTTAAGGTGAAAGTCTTGATTTGGTAAGGTGTGCAAATCGTGTTGCTTATGGAGGTGAAGAAATTCAAACCTAAGGCTCAGTAGTGCTTTCATGTTACTCAACTCGGAGAAGCTATGACTTGTTATTTTATGTGGTTAAGAGGCATGTCCGGTCATTATTAGGGCTCAAAGACAGTTTAAAAATGGGACTGCTTTCATTTAATTAGGAAGTTCACCAAGTTAGCTTGAAAGACCACTACTCTAATTTTGCCCAGCACATTTTTTCTACCTATGCTGATCTTTTCCAAGACAAACTAGGCAAACTTCCAGTCGTGCACTCTATGAAATTAGACCCAGAGATCAGTCCAATTATCAAGCCAGCACATAAAGTTCCAATAGCCATGCAGGACAGGGTCAAAGCCAAGTTAGATAAAATGGTGCAACAACATGTGATTTGTCCAGTTGAACTCCAGCTAAATGTGTATCTTCCATGATGATAGTTCATAAGAAAAGCTCAGATGACATCAGAATATGTATTGACCCTTGAGATTTGAAAAAAGCATTAAAAAAGCCTCATCATCCAATATGCACAGTCGAAGTAGTCGTAGCATTGATGCCAAATGCCACTATTTTTTCTGTCTTAGATGCAGAGTTCATTTAGACAAATTCAGCTCGACAAGAAACTATCATTGCTAACTACTTTCAGTACTCCGTTTGGCAGGTACAAATTTCTGAGAATGCCATTTGGGATAAATTCTGCAAGTTAAGATTTTCAGCGTGCAATGCAGCAAAATTTTTCTGGTATCCTTGCGCTATTATAGTAGACATACTGGAAGGAGGTCATGATGAAACAGAGAATGACAGAAACCTCAGAAAAGTTCTAGAATAGGCACATCAAGAGAATCTTAAGCTCAACCCACATAAATGCAAATTCAGGCTACAAGAAGTTACTTATGTTGATCATTTATTTACAAGTACAGGCTTATGACCAGACCCTTCAAAGCAAACAGCCATTCTCAAGATGCCAACTTCAGAGAATGTTCAAGCCCTGCAACATTTTCTTGGCATGGTCAACTACTTAGGCAAGTTCATTCCAGACTTGAGCCAACTTTCAGCACCACTCAGAGAGCTGACACATAAAGATGTATCCTGGTCTTGGTTAGAGCAACACCAAAGTGCATTTGTTGTCCTGAAACAGAGAATTGCAAGTCCACCAACACTCAGATACTATGATGTTCACAAACCAGTTACACTTTCCTGTGATGCTTCAAAATTTGGACTTGGTGCAGTCATTCTACAAGAGGGTCAACCTGTTGCCTATACATCAAGAACTCTTACCCAAACTGAGATGCAGTATGCCCAGATCGAGTAATAGCTTCTGGCAATTGCGTTTGCATGTTTGAAGTTCCATGGTTATGTTTATGGTAGACCTATCCAGATAAAAAAAAAACACCAACCATTTGTCACACTCTTGAGAAAGCCAATGCATTCACCTCCAGCTAGACTGCAATGTATGATACTGAGACTGCAAAAGTATAATGTCAATCTTGTCTACAAGAAAGGCAAGCTTCTTTTTCTTGCTGATACATTATCCAGATCACCCAGAAACACCACAGAACAGCACAAGAATGAGAACTTTGATTTTGAAGTCATGGAAATGAGAAGTTTTTCTTCCAAACATCTTGATGAGTTTAGAGATCACACAGCCATAGATCCAGTTTTACAAAGGCTCAACCACTTTATCAACCATGGACGGTCATCAAAGCAATCTAGTTTACCTCAAAAAGTGCAACCTTATTTTCCATACAGAGATGAGATTTTGGCTGACAAAGGTATCATTATGAAAGGTCCAAAAGTAATTGTTCCAAAGTCCTTGCAACCAGAGTACATTAATATCTTGCATCATCATCACCCAGGAATCAAATCTACCAAAAGAAAGAGCAAGAAGACTTCTATTTTGGCCTTCTATGTCACAAGATATTGATAGAGCACTTTTATCTTGCTCAGTGTGTAATAGTATTAAGCCACATCAACATAAGGAACCATTTCAGCTTAGCCAGGTTCCAGAACTACCTTGGCCGACAGTAGCCACATACATCTTTGAGTGGAATGGTCAACATTATTTAGTGTTAGTATACTCTTATTCTAATTGGTTCGAGATTGACCTACGTCCTAATCTAGTATCCAGTACTGTCATTATTAAGATGAAACATCATTTTGCTGTTCATGGAAGTCTGGACAAAGTTATTTCTGACAATGGCACACAGTTTACAGTTCAACAGTTCAAAAGACTTGCTGAAGAATGTGAATTGCTCAATCCATTATGAGAGGGAGAAGTGGGTGGTAAGAATGCAAACATTCAAAGGTTATGATCGAATTGGGGTCATGAAGAATATTGGTCCAGAGCCAAGATTGTGCATTATAGAATCAGAAGGAGCAACTTTAGCTGGAATTGGAAACATTTGATATTGGTGTCTGAGCCTATAGCACAGCACATAGCTTGTGAAAAAGACTCTTTATCTCAGAGTGAGTTGTCTAATGTTCCAATTCCAGAGGTAGGTCCAGAGGACATTCCTGTTCCTATGATGAATCCATAAGTTCCTGATATGAGTTGTGCACCACAGACGGTCCCTGTTGCTAAATTTGGTTCTAACTGTTATGTTAGGAGACATGGTCAAATCTCTAAACCCTGCAGCAGGTATGAAACAACTTGGACATGAACACTGTGTTTTGTTTCCAATGCATATAGTAATGCATGTCTAGCTCTAACATTGCTTTGCATGAAGGGCAATCTTTTTAAGAGGGAGGATGTAAATCAATATATGTGTATATACCTTTAAGAAACTATCCAAGGGCTTGCAAAGGTGTATAAATACTGAGCACATGTGAGCCTGACTGACATTTTGTAGTTAGTTGTTGTGAAGTAAGCATGTATGTATGTAAGCCTGTTTGTTAAAAAGTTTGTTCATATTTAATGATGCTGCTATCGATCCTGATGTATTTGTATGTATTAAAGCATCTGAACAAAACCCCAAGCCCTCTTATTTGATGTATTAGAGATGAATGAGTGACAATCCTCAAGTTAAAAAAGTATGGAAAATATAAAAACTGAGAAATGCTCACTAAGGTTCCACTCAGTTCACAGTTAGCGATGGTCTGATCAGTTACTTTATCAAAATCAATACTGGAAAGTGGCACTAATGTCATGTTATCAGATCACTGGAAGATAATGGGCATGTGCCACAAGTGGTACCATTTAATGATACCTATTAGGTGTTTACGCAGTACACCTGGGTGTTCGGAGCATAAAGACAATTTACCACATATACATGAATGTGATTCAAAAAATGTGAATTGTAATGATCCTCATTAATAATGTATGGCACAAATCGTATTTAAAGGTGGGTGCATGTAAGGTGCCATTTGATTCTGTGATTTGCAGTGAGAGGTACATTGGCAATTGGTATAATTTCAGTTTTGATGATTAGCAAATCTCTTAAAGTTAGTCATTTAGAAAGGTACATGTTTAAATTAGTATTTACTTAAAATGTTAACAGAAGTTGTTAAACGTTACTGTTGTGATGACGTCTTGAACTTTATGCATACAGGTGCTGTTCTTCTAAATAGTATATTTCAGTCCCTTATGCAGTTGTAGAGACACACTAACATTTCAAACATTAACGGTATATGAAGACTGATGTATGTATCATCGGCAATTCTTATTGGTAATTCCTTGCACTCTGTTGTTTAACTACAGAAAGCTATGGATTCCAACATTATCCATATCTAGTATTTGATGATGATATCACAGATGTTTCTTAATTCATGTCTCCTAACAAAACTGTTAAAAACATGTGGTGTTGGTGTTATGGCTATGTCTTCAATGATGATTCTTAACAAAGGTATTATCAGTATTGGCTCTATATACTAAGAATCCGTACTATTTGTGGCCTGGCTATGGACCCTGAGGTTTACCCAAGCATTCAGTAAGCTTTTCAAATTGTTATTCGCTGTAGTACTTGAACGTGACATGCAAGCAGACTCATAGGTTTATAGGTAGATACTAGGCTTTCGGCCCAAGGGCCTAAGTAAGCCTAGAAAACAAGGTTCCCTGGTTTACGCCACCCACAAAAGTTATTTTCCTGTGCCCCTGTCAAGCAGAGCCACAGACGTGATCCACGGGGTGTATTTCCTATTTCCCTTCCACTCACCAAGATTTTTCTTGAAGAGTGCTAATAAGGAACTTTGCTTGACATAGATGGGTAGCTTGTCCCAGAGTATGGGAAGTCTCTGGGACAGGAATCTATCCCTCCAGCATGTCCTGTTTATTATGCTGTCAAGGTTTAGGTCCCTAGAGCATGTAGCTCAGAGGGATTGGGATTTCTTTAGGTGTAGCATGTCCAACAGCTCTGGGTTTGACATAGCTTTATATGTTAGGCAGAGATCACCTCGGAGTAGGCGATATGCTACGGAGTAAAGCTGGAGTTTTTGAGATGGTCATTGTAGGGCTTCTGCTTGAGGCCAGTAATCCTCTTTGTGAGGAACTTCTGTGGCCTTTACAGCTGCTGCAGATGTCTTGTGAGGTACATTCCAAAAGGGGTGTTGCACTCTATAATGGGTCTAATGAGTGTCAAGTAGAGGGGAACAATGACCTCTTTTTTCCTGGATGAGAACCCTTTTGTGATGAGGTGTACCACGTAGAAGGATTTCCTGACTACTGTGGTGATTGGATTATCAAAGGAGAGTCTGCTGCTACCTGGGTCCCAAGGTCCCTTATCACACATTTGGCGGTAAGTAGACTGACACCTATGTGGTTGTTCATGGGTACAGAGTTTTTACCAAAGGGGATGACAATGCACTTTTTGGCATTGAGCTTGAGGCCATGGCTCTGACACCAGGCATCTGTCTCAGTGAGGCCCCTCTGTAGGATGTCCACATCATTTGGGGACTCAACTATGGCTCCTAGTTTGCAGTCATCTGTGGACTTCATTAGCCAAAGGCCTTCTGTGTTAGCCTGTACTTCAAAGAAGTAGATACCAAACAGGAGAGGTTCCAGGACTGACCCTGTGGTACTCCACTCATGTGGCATATTGGGTTTACCTTTACAAAGCCGAATCACAGTGGTGTGAATGCTCATATGAGTGACTCATAACCACAAAAGTGAAAACAGCGACAGTCCCTAATGCTCAAAAATTAGCAAATCGAAAAGCTGATTTTCGAACATTAATGTCAAAAAAATGTAATAAGGTTCAAAGCAGGGGGGCAAGCCCCCCTGCATTCCCCATGTGTGGGGCTGCAACCCCACACCCCCCCTACTTTTCTAACTCTGAGATCACACTACAGTGGGGAAAGGGACCATTTCCCGATCACTACTATAGGGCAATCTGCCCCAAAATGTGTGCAATGAGCGAATGTCAATGTGTATTCACTCATTGCACATTTAAACCTTTTTCCGTTCGGCGTTTGCGAACTTCGCAAACTATCATTCGGACAATTCGTGTTCGCCCTTGTGCAATATGCACAAATGAAGGTAAACTGGCATAATGCTGTTAATTTTGGATCTCCATGCAATATATATGTATTGTATTGCCACCCACAAACTGTAAAGATATTACAATTTATGTTCATTTTACCAATGTTAAGTATGAAGGCATTGCTGTTACTTGTAATATGTCACATTATTATTTAACAAACCCAGTGTTATACAGAAATTTTCATTGCACCAGAATACATACTATTTATGTTGACATATGCTGTTCACAGAATAAATGGGCTCAAACTTGAATATTATCATGTGTGTATCACTGTCTTTCAGACGGCCAGCCATTATAGGGGTGCAACTTCTCCCCCCAGGAAAATGACATCATAATTGATGCACTCCAGCAATATGGAAGGAGACTCCTAGGCTGTTCTGGCTATACTGTTTGGCGAAATGAAATCTGGACAGACCTCACCAATACGATCAATGTAGTTGTAGCCAACAACCAGTCTCATGAAGCCTGTAGACAATGCTGATTGGACATCATCCTTCATGTAGCCAACAGAGTGACAAGTTATGAGAGATCAGTTGATGACACCAGTGGTGGACCACCATTGAATCCCCTGATGACATCATAATGTTTCTAATGTCACTGCATACTGCAAGAGGGGAGCAATGCATTCCTGGTGGTGGAATTGAAGCTGGAGTTTCAGGACAAACATGTATGTCTTTATTTCCATTACAGGACTGTGTATTGAAACAATCACTGCATATTGCTGTAGAATGCATATTCACATATTGTTGTTTTTTGATTTACAGAAGCAGAATTGAGCTGTGCACACACATTCACACAGGGTGAGGATGATGAACGTAAATCTAATTACATGCATCGATGCAAATGATTTACAGACAGAGCAGTCCAAACAACAACTGTAATGCTATTTGCATTAATATTCACAGATCCATCTACTTTGGGACTATACCAAGGATCGGCAGGTGAGCGTCTGTATACAGTTACTATGAACTCTACCTCGTTAGTGCCTCAACCTCATTTCATGGGACTGCTGTTTACTGTTATGTTGTTGTTTCCCTACCATTGTATGGTGCAGGTAGATCCAGTGGAAGGGCAAGCTGTGCATTTTCAAGTGCAGACAGACCAGGTATGTTAAGCAAAACTGTCCTAGGTGCCAATAATGTCTAGCACATGTGATGCTTCTCATTTTTGTCAGTATGTTAATACATGCTAGGCTGGTGTACAGTCACGTGAGTATTGACAGCCCATATTACTGTTATATATATGATGCTGTCAGTATTCTTATTACTAAATACATGACTGTCTTTCTCTTTACTTTCCCATTGTAGGATCCACAGTACAATACACGACATCTCCACAACAGGAGTCTGGCAGTGGTATGCTATTAAGTATGTTTCATACCTGTCCTTGCTGTTAATCCTGTAGGTGACCTCCATTAATACTGTGCCCTTCTTACCATTTCTAGGTCAGTCTGCATCAATGCCCTCAAGTCCACATATGATTCGTATTTGCAGTTCACACATTCTGTATGTTTTAACTGTGATCACCTGGTAAATGGTGCATATGATGTAATCGGTAATAATGTTTTTCCCCCTACACTAGTTGAAGCTCATCCCTGTTCAACACCACCACCTTCCCATGAGTTTTTTCCAGGTGTTTTTTTTTTTTTTATGCATCACATATGTCAAGTCTGTTGCAGACCATAAGTGAAGGCATTATTATTTGTAACATATGTATATGCCATATGTCTTTGATAATATGCATCATGTGATTTAGGCACATTGTCCTGATCTGTTTCTTTGTATCTTGTAGCACATCAGCTATTTGTATCATCCAGCAATCCATCCAGTGATCATGAAGTTGTTCAAGATATGTCTCAGCAGAGTAATATGGCTCCTGGCACACAGGACCTTGAGTTGTTTGGAGAGTCCATCCATGATTTTGACAGTGATGTTGCAGCAGATGTAGTCTCAGATGTGGAGGTCCACTTGTCTAGCCATTCAGAGGATGCTGTCACAGTGGGTGTTGAACAGGCCGAGGCCCTTTACAAACACACCACAGTTGTGAGCACTGCTGCTGGCAGTTCCACACAACAAACAGGAACAGAGCATCATGGTAGACATAGGCAAGCAGAAGTTGTGCATGGCCAGATGTCAGAGTGTGTCCGACTCCTGCCTTAGGCAAATGAATGGCCAGTGCAATGGCATTGTTCAGATGTCGATGCACTTGCCCATTCCACAGATTGGGTGATGCACCAGCTATGTGTCATGCGTGAAGGACAACAGCACAAATATGGTGAGATTATGACTGCACTGATTACTCAGAATGTGAATCTGTTAACTGTGGCATGGTCTGACTTCTATGGTTCTTCATCAATGTCATACTACCCACAGGTTTCTGCATTCCTTGCCTGTGCTCAGCAGACTGCAACCTGTGAGAGGTAGGCCATCTGTCAGCAGAACCACCATAGGTCAATGAGAATAACTGCCTGTGTTCCAACCTGCACAGAGTTCAACTGCTGGCCCATCTACTGTGGTACTGCCAGACAGAAGACCTTCAACTCACAATCATGGTCCTTCATCTCAACATGGTTCTGTAGCCCCATCTATCTCCTTTGTGGAGTAACCAGGGCAAGATGTGTGTGTATGTGGTCGGGGCAGGGTGGATTGTGGTGCGAGATATCAGTGAGGTCACTCTAGACTGCGTTAGAGTGTGTCCAACAGTGCAGTACATATAGTTGGCTCATATTTTTGCAATACACTGTACTGTGATATGTGTATTCTAAAATTAAAATTTCTGCATTATGTCCTGTGTGATTTCTCATTTTCATATTATATTGTAGAGATGTGTATGTGTAGCACTAATGTGTGTCCCTTATTGTTTACCAGAGATGCAGCAATCTCAGTGATGATGCATACCTGTGTCAGTTGTGCCCTGAGTTGATGATCCATGTCTCGATACAGTTGCATATGCTCATATTGGTATATGTTATGATTATATTATGCTCAGTGTCTACATTTAGTGGGTACTTGCTATTAGATGCAATATGTGTTGCTGTGGTGGGGCAAGACCAGAACATTAGTGTTCAATCAGTATAGTCATGTATATATGGCTTGTCGTCACTGAAATATTTGGGCCAGATGCTGCTGTGTTGCCTGCACCAGTACTTGTCGTCGTACCCTACTTTGCCTATGCCTGTGACTTGTGTCCCCTATGTCCTCCTGCTCTCCTTCAATACCTGTGGGATGTCCTCTTCAGACATTTGGGTTTTTTGGGGCACTTCACCTCCACCTGCAGTAGAAGACCACCATGTGCTTGGGTTAGCATTTTGTGCAGTGTGGCATATACTGTTATCATCTTTGTTGCCTTTCTAAGGTATGTATTGCAGTGCACTCCTAATGTGTCCAGACATCTGAACCTAGCTTTCAATTAAAAAACAAGGACTTTATGGTGTTTCTGGCTGCTGTGTATGCTCTTTTGTAGGCCTCCTATGCAGGAATTGAGGGATCACAGCTGGGGTCATTAGCCACAGCTCACGTGGATAACTGCAGTCACCTGTGGTGGGAAATAAAAACCCTTTTGGTCATAATGGATATTGTTGTGAGAGGTATACATAACTTACATCCTAGCTCTGTTCCTGTGCTTACCCAATAGCAGTCCCTCAGGTATTTCACCTTGCTGGAATGCAGCCATCAGTCCACTTTGCCTTCAAATGGCAGCATCATGGACACTTTCAGGATGTGTTGACATGATATTTGTTATGTTGCCATCTGCTGCACACACAACTTGGCAGATGATGGATGGCCATCACTTTCTGTTTATATAACAGTCTGCTTCTGGAAGTGCTGGTATCTTAATAGGTATGTGTGTGCAAACTATTGCACTGAATACATGTGGGAAGGTTGCTATGTTATAAAACTGATGCATTACAGTTCTCTGATCCATGGGGGTGGATGGAAAGTATTCCTTGCTGCACATTGCTTCCAGGAATTTTGCAAGGATACAACAGGCAGCTGTCTGTGATACTCCCACAGCATCCCCCAAGTGTCACTGGAATGTCCCAGATGCAAGTACAACCAGAGTGAGACACACTTTGGCTTCGAGAAAGATGGGATTTCCTCACAGGACCAGCATAGACATGTGTGGGGCTGGCATAGACATGTGGGGCACACATGTTGCAGACAGGGTGTAGCAGTTGTCTGTCTGGACTGCTGCTGTCACTTATTTGCTGGTCTGACAGCTGTTTTAGTTGCAACCTTGCATCACTGCTGCCTGTTGCAGTTTATTATCATCTGGTTTCAATTACTTACACACACACACACACACACACACACATATATATATATATATATATATATATATATATATACATATATGTAATATTTGGTTTTAAGACAATAAATAAACAAACAAATAATTATTTATATAGGTCCACAGCTGATCAATACATCAAAGTTATACATCAACAACATTAGTATTTTTCAAGCAAGTCTTTAAGTTTAAGCCAAGATTTATATGAATGTGTAATATTAAAAAGTTCTCAACTTTATAATATGCAGTTCACTACTGCAAACAATTTTTGTCATACTAATAAATTCAACACTATAGGGGGTAACATTACTTTTTCAATTTTTAGTAATTACTTTTCTGGCTATAGCAAGACTAGACCAAAGAAGAGGCACTTGGGCTTTTGAAATTATCACAGGAATTGGAGCATTAAATAAAATTAAAGCTTTAGAAATATTACACTTATCTGACCATAGAACTTGAATAATGTTATGCATTCCTTTTCAAAAAGGGGGATAACTTCACATTCATATGCCATATGTGTCCAATCAGCTATTATTTCAGAATCACATCTCCAGCATTTAATTCTATTTGATTTATACATAATTGTAATTTTATTAGGCATGACAAAAGTTCTGTGTAACAATTTCTAAGTGAAAACTGTCAATATCATGAAGATGTAATTCTATGAGTAGATTTTAATATTAATTTCTTGTATTTTTCAGAGAAGTCTTCATTATTAATTTTTGAGGAGTAGTTTCATGAGGAGTTGTCTAAATATGTAAAATCTAACTTAAGAACTTTATAAATTTGTGACAAATATGATTTATTTTTCATTGCATTACTGATATTTATTAAGAATTCCAATAATATGGAGAACAACTTATTATATAGGTTAAATATCTTATTTATCTCTGTGTTCACAAAGTCTCTAAATATTTGTAAAATTAACCAATTCCCAGAATCTCGATTGTATTTGGATCTTACATTTTCAACAGGATGTATACACACACACACACACACACACACACACACACACACACACACACACACACACATATATATATATATATATATATATATATATATATATATATATATATATCAGTACCATTTAAAAATTGATGCCAATAAATTAAATTACTTTGTTGTTTCAATACTAGCGTTTTGTTGAAGTTATGGGTTTCTAAGCAGTCATTTGTATATGTAATTATAAACATAGAAAATATTAGGTTAGAATATGTGGGCTTTTAGAATGATGAAATTATGTTATTTAAATAGGGAATTTGACAGGATGGTGTAATACCATTTACCTAAAAATCTTTTAATAACCAAATAAATCTATTAGGTACTATTTGTTTATGATTGGTTATGGTGTATTTATTATTTACTAATAATATTTCTTAATGTATTTGTTTCCATTTTGAATCAGAAGGTGAATATATCCACAATGCTATAACTTTTACAGTTGTTGAAGTAGAATACAATTGAATATCAGAAAGTCCTATTCCACTATTATCCCAACCTTTTCTGTGCTAATCAAAGTTAAAGTTTGTAAGACAAACAATATTTTAGGGAAAATTACTATTGTAAATTTCAGCAAAAAGCTATTTGTTGAATAACTATTTGTCGAGCCCAAATTGTTGAAATCTCTCTTCATTGAATGTCCATTTCATCAAACTTTTATACCAACCCCAAGATCACACTACAGTAGGGAAATGGCCAAATTCATGATGATGGCCAAACATTGCTTTTCCTTGTAAAAAAGTTTTTTTTTTTTCAAAACAGGTTTATTGTTTTAACATATAAGAGAAATATCATAAAAATTTTATACAAGTAATTAAAAATAGATATTATTATAATATTCAACAAAACAACTACAGTATTTACAAAGACATCCACTACAATCAGATCAATTAATTAAACTAAAATACCATGCTATTGAAATTAGAATTTTTTTAACAAATTTTGTAAATTATCCCATACAATATAATAAGATGTTTTTCTAGTTATTCTTGACCTAATTGTGTTTATTTCCATATGACACACTATATTCATAACATTTTTAAATTCATTGAATGAAGGAGGTGTATCTGAAATCCAATTTCTGGTTATTATTTTCCTAGCCACTGCTAGATAGACCATAACAAGGGAAGCTTAACCTTTTTAACACTTTGAGGTACAGGTGTGTTGAATAATATAAGAGATTTAGAAATAATGAAATTATCTGTAAAAAGAGCCTGCAAAAATTCATTAATTGACTTCCAGTATTCTTTCAATTTTATACAGTCATAAAACATATGAGCCCAGTCAGCATTAATTTCTACATTACATCTCTTACATAGATTATCTTTATTATTTATTTTATTCATCATCAAAGGTGTATAAAAAGATCTATGTAAAAATTTCCATGTATAACGTCTCCAGACAATGGAAGACGTAGTTCTATAGGCAGATTCCAATATATATTGTTTATCTTGTTGATTTGGTGGGTCCCCATTAATAGAAGTGAAATAATTCCAGTATGTATCTACACTGTAAAAAGTTTCTTGTCTGATAATTTTATGTATGTATGAAAGTTTACCTTTATCAGAAACTATGTTGTAAATTTAATATGAAGTAATCAATCAGTGTTGGAATAGATTCTTTAACTGTTATAGACATTAGATCCATTCTATTAATGAGATGTTGTCTAAAGGTCTGAACCTCTAACCAGCAAGTTTCTCTTAGATCAAATTCTTGTTTTAAGAAATCTAGATTTTTAACTTTATTATCAGATATCAACTGATACCAGTATTTTAGATCATTATCTATAGCTAAATGAGTTCCTTCAGAAGTAGATGACAAAAGCATACCCTGAGTATACATTATAGGGAATATAATAAAATTCCATTCCCTATACTTAGGGTGCATGAATATAAAGTTACAATAGCTAATAATAATATTTAATGGGTAACAAACCATATGTTTAGGTGTAATAGGTGAAGTACAAAATTCCTTTAGTAACCATAACATGGAGTTATTTACAATCATATTTTTATGTGTTAAGGAGATTTTCATGAAGTGCATACTAATTAGCTCCCAATAATCTTTCCATTTTACGACATATGACTGATCTATTAATAAAGTAATAGCTTTTACAATAGAAGAGATAGTATATAAATTAAAGTCTGGAAAAGAAATACCCCCTTGAGACCAGCTATTAGTATGTTTCTTTAATGCAATCCTAGGTCTATTAGGTGCCCATAGGAAATTTAACATTAGTGTATTCAGTTTCTTGATAATTATTTTTGTAGGTGGAAGTATTATTGATTGTATTAAGTATAAAATCTTGGGGAATATTATCATTTTAATAATTGTAAGTCTCTCCTCCATAGTAAAAAACATATTATTCCAGGTATTAAAAAGATTTTGTATATTAAGAAAGCAGGTATTATAATTATTATATATAATAGATTTAATATCTTTAGATAGTATTATACCTAAATAAGTTATCTGACCTGAGTTGGGTACATATTTAGTAAAATCACTAATGAGAATATTTTTCGTGTATATATAGGTAGTATTTTAGTTTTTCTTCATTGAATATTAAACCAGAAATACTTTTAAAATTCATCATTTTATCAAATAGAGACTGCATAGAAGAATTAGATCCTGCTGATTTAATTAGAACATCATCTGCAAAAAGTTGAATTTTGGATGTTGTATTTTCATCTATTTCAAAACCCTCTATGTCAGTACTTTTTCTGATCAAATTAGCCCAAGGCTCCATTACTAAAGTGAATAATAGTGGAGAAAGTGGACATCCTTGTTTTGTACCTTTAAAAATGGGTATTTTTTGTGAAACATATGTTCCTACCTTAATATAAGCCAATGTTCCTTTGTATAAATGCTCAATTAGATTTACAAATGCATCTGAGAAGTTTGTGCACTTCAGTAAGGTAAACAGATAGTCCCAACTTACTGAATCAAATGCTGAACTTATATCAAGACTAATAAGTGTTAAATCTTTCTTTTTCCTATTTTCAAAATCAATTAATGTTAAAGTTCTTCTTATATTATCAAAAGTATTTCTATTTACAATGAAGCCTGTCTGATCTATAATGCCGGGGATGATTGTCTTCAATCTATCAGCAAAAATACTCATAAACATTTTATAATCAACATTAAGTAATGAGATGGGTCGATATGAAGTACATCTAGTTGGATCTTTATTAGGTTTTAAAATTGGCGAAATAAATGTATATTGCCAAGATGGGGGGGTTATTAACTCAGTTTGGGCCAAAATAAAAACCTTATGTATTAATGAATATGTACTTTCAGAAAGGATTTTATATATCTCTGGTATAATACCATCATTACCCGGTGCTTTGTTTGATTTAAGCGTATTTATTTGTGTAATAACCTCTGTATATGAAATACTTTTGTCCAATAGTTTAATCTGTTGTTTATTAAGCTTTTTATTCATGTTTGTGGTTATAAACTCCTTTATTTTATCTTTAGGTTCCATGTTAATGTTATTATGGTTAATTTTGTGAAAGTGATTTCTAAATTCATCTAGTATTTCTGGTATACATTCTTCTTTTTCCTTAGAGAAAATATTTCTTTGATATGGTTTTGTTTATTCAACCTTTTTGTTTTATTTTTAAGTCTATGTAAGTATTTGGGGCTTATTGAATAAGACAAAAACTTGTATTTCTCTAAAGTTATTTTAACTTTATGAGTTAAAATTTCTTTGTATTTCTCATTTAGTTTGTTTATTTCTTCAATAACTTTCTTGTCCATAATATTTTCTTTATTATTATGTTTATAAGAGTCTAATTTACTTTGAATATCTAACAATTCCTTATCCCAAGATTTCCTTTTATTATTATACCATCTGATACTTTGTCCATATAGATATGATTTTAAGGCATCCCAAACATAGACAATGGAGACTTCAGGAGTATTATTTATGTCTAAAAATGTTTTACTTCTGAAAGTATATATTCTTTATAGTCTTTTAGTTGAGTTAAGTATGCTGGTATCCTTTTGATCTGAACATTATGAGTATTTTTTATCATGAATTCAAAAACAATTGAATTATGATCAGATATAGGACATGAAATGATTTTGGAATTAATTAAATCTGTTACTATCTGGTTAGAAATAAAGACCCTATCTATTTTTGAATAAGTTTTGTATCTGTTAGAAAAAAAGTGTATGGTAATGATTTTGAATCTATCTGATTATTAATATCATTCAAATGATAAGAATTAGCAAAATCATTTAAATGTTTTGCATTAGATGTAATTATTCTTTTCCTATAGTGGTAGTATCACTTTCATGTAGTATACAATTAAAGTCACCAGCTAAAATAATATCTCCTATAGAGAATGATATGATCTTAGCAAGATGATGTTTCACTGTATTAATACCAATTCCAGGTATCCAATATACATTAATTAAAGTGTAAGTCTTCCCATTAATTTGTATTGTAACCATACAAAACATTCCTTTGTCATCCTGATAAGACTTAATGGTTTTAGGAATGGGCATACTTTTATTCCATAAAATAGCCACTCCTCTTTTTTCTGAGTGTGCTCTGAACTAACCAATACTGTATATTTGTTTGTGACTAGTTTATCAATATCTTTTTTCAAGAGATGGGTTTCTTGCAGGAAGACTAAGTTGGCCTTATGTAAATTAATGTATCTTATTAGGCTTGCCCTTTTACACGGATTATTCAATCCATTAATGTTTAAAGAAATTCCTTTTAAAGATGTCATTTGGCATTTTTAAAACTTAAGAATCTTATGATCAAAATAACAAATAACAACATAAGTAATGTTACATCTCCTCCTTTAGGTGTACCTTTAAATATAGCTGTATTTATTGAATCTCTTATGGGATTTTGTATAGGATTCAATTTTGTTTGTAGTGACAATGAGTGTACAAAATATATTGTGGATGTCAAAACTATATACATATAACAATGAACAAGTGAAAATAATGTAAGGATTAAACCTTGCATCCAGCCTGGAGTTATAAACTCCAATTTAGAGTAGTATTTACCACTCAAGTTAACCCCCTACCCTAAGCAACAGTACCTCAGCTACCACCTTATCAATTTAATACTAGTTATATTTAACTGAGGTTAACAGTTTTCAATTCAATTATCTACCAAGACAAGACTACACATTTGGTAAAACAGCATCATATAAACTAAAATAAACTTTTTTTTTTAAAAAAACTGTTCATACTACTATATACATCTATGTAATATAAAACACTTGTATTCAAATAGCATTCAAATAATCTTGATGTTAGAAATCAAGAGGAGAGAAAAATAAGTTCTAACATTCATTTAAATCAAAAACTTTGGCTAATATGATTCAGACATTACATATATTAAGATGCATCTATTTTCTGTCATGTAAATGCAGTCAACAGCCTCCAAAAAAAACATTGAATTGCTTGTATATGAGCATTTTACTTATACTCATTATTGTCAATAGAATAAAATATTGTATTTATAGAAATTGTTATAAATCATACTGCATAGTTATGCAGATTCTCAGAAACACTTGCATTATTGTAAAAAAAAAAGAAGCCATCACACACACACACATATATATATATATATATATATATATATATATATATATATATATATATATATATATATACGGTTCCCATCACACACACACACACACACACACACACACACACATATATATATATATATATATATATATATATATATATATATATACACACACACACACACACACACACACACACACACACACACACACACACACACACACACACACACACACACACACATATATATATATATATATATATATATATATGCACACACACACACACACACACACACACATATATATATATATATATATATATATATATATATATATATATACACACACACACACACACATACATATATATATATATATACACACACACACACACACACACACACACACACACACACACACACACACACACACACACACACACACACACACACACACACATATATATATATATATATATATATATATATATATATATATGATCTCACTGAGTTGTGTCCTTGCTGAGCACTATCCTACTTGCTGTCCCTACAATAAATCTGTCTGCTTCATACAAAATAATGCACAGCAAACACATTTTAGTAACCAGATTTTACAACCATGCTATACTACTGCTTTAAAATATATCACATGACAATTTCTTCCAGAATAGAGTTATAAAATTATTTATGCTTGTCAATCAGATGAATTAAATGATTTATAGTAATGTATATGTTTGGAACATAAGTTTTTAACACAGATTATTATGCTGCTGTTAAGTAGATTTTCAAAAACACTTGAATAAATGTTTCATTTTCTATGCCTTCTAAAATAAGACATTTACTTACTACAAGAAACTGCATCATTTAAACTCATTATAACTGACATATTTTGTGAATTATAACATAGATATTTAAGTAATTATATAAAATAACTCACATTTAGATGTTAAAGAGTTCATTTTCCTTCACATAGTCGTATTTGCATCAGTTCTACTTCCTGGTAGAGTGTTCTTCCTGAATCTGTGATGTGTCAGTGTGATATCTAGGTCAAAGGTTAGACTGACTGCTTTCAGCTTCTCTGTGAGAATTCTGAGAGTTGAAGCTTTTGAAGTAGCTCATGGACACTGTGCAAGAGACAGCCCACATCCCAGATTGTCTCCCTTAACATTTTGATGGGAAACTTATTAAAAACTAGTGACAAACATTCATTTAGCAGTGTAAATGCATCTAAACATGACAAAACCTTCACAATGTATTTTACAGGTTATTACAGCCTCTATGTAAGTGAAATTAAGCCCAAAGTTATTAATAAGTAATAAAACTCAATATTTTTGTCCCAACTCAATTTTTATGCAAATCTTATTATTTACTGTGTCTATATGATCAAAAGCATTTCTATATATTAATAAAGAAAAGAAAAAGAGAGTAGAAAATAAAAGAGTGTAAGGCAGAAATAAAAAATATGTAAGAGAAAGCTATAAGAAGTATATACAATGGGATATTACTTACTGTTTATATTAATAGAGTTAAAAATAAAACATATTATTTACTATTATTTAGTTCTAATTATTATTAGTTAAAGCATGACAGATTATTTACAAACAAGCATAAGCAGTATAATCAAGAAAGTATAATTAGGAATAGCATTTGAAGAACATATAAACTTTTTACAAGGAATAAATATGTTATTATTCTATTAATCATATTTTCATTACTCTTCTCTCCCTGCCCTCCCCCACCCTTTACCCACTACATAATCTAAATAGAATGTCATTGTTTGAACAAAGAAAAGAAGAAAAGGAGAAGAAAAAAAAGAGAAAGAAAAAACATGTATCAAATTACTGACCTTACTTCTCTTTTTCAGAAAGAGAAACAAATTGAATCATAGCTTGTTATTAGTTCTTCAGATATTTTGACTGGTTATGAAACAAAACATTTCTTTGCACACAGAGAATAACTTTGATTAAATCTTTTTCAGAATATTTGTGGCTTTCTGGAAATGCAGGAACTATATTTAAAAAGATTAATAATGAAATAAAATGATGAGAGAAAAAAAAAACATAGAACAAATCATTTGTTTTTTAGTCTCTTCTTCTTCTCTGAGGTCTTCCACGAAGTTTCAGTTGCCAGTCTCTTTAATGAAGGACTAGCCCATTCCATTTCCTCTATTTTATCCAAAATCTTATTTTTTTGATAAACAGTAAAGCAGAGTCTAAGTCATCAAATATTTTAGGACCATCAGGAAGGAAGATTTTAAGCTTGGCAGGAAACAGAAGGTATGTTTTAAACTGTGCTTTTTTAAGCTCCCTTATTAGTGGCAGAAAAACTTTTCTTTTAGCTATTACCATGGAAGAATAGTCATTGTCAAAACGCACAGTTGTCTCATTAATCTTAACAGGAGCTTTAGCCCAAGCAGATTTAAGAACCATCTCTTTATCAAAGATGATAGAAATCTAACTATAACTGATCTAGAATAGTTTTTGTTAGAGTTAGTATTAGCTATAGATCTATGTGCTCTTTCAATACCAAAAGAGAATGCTTCTGGTAAGTCTAAAGTTTTAGGGAGCCATGTTGTTAAAAAAGAAGTAATATTGTTACCTTCAATATTTTCTGGCAGTCCAAAAATCCTAATGTTATTGCGCCTAGATCTATTTTCCAGGTCATCAAGCTTTGTTTGTAAATGTGTATTTTGTTTCAGCAGAAACTCAATGTTGATTTCCTCTTCTTGGATTCTATTTTCCATGTCATTCACAGCTTCTCCTATGCCTGTCATCTGGATCTTCTGTTGTTGCAGGTCTATATGTAACAAGTCTATTTGTTTTGTAGTTTTTTTCTATGAAGGTATCTATTTTAGTATCCATTTTATCCATCTTAGCAGTAAGTTGCTGGATTATAGTTATCAGAGACTGAAGTTCTTTCTTGATGCTGGAGTCTTGAGAATTTGTCTTACTGGAACTCATTTCAGACTGATAAACTGACAGGAAAATTTCCAAAGTGATTTCTGACAGGAATATTGTTAACATTTCCTTTCTTTTTTAGATATAGTTCAAGAACTATATAAAACAAACATATTTAGAAAGAAAATTACTTCAAAAATTAATTTTTTAAGTAATTAATTCCTGTCAGTGTAATGAAATTGGTGGAGCTGAAGAAATCTGCTGCTATCCTGTGTTCATCCTTGGCCACGCCCCTCCCTTGTAAAAATGTTTGATGAAATAGCTGTTTGATGAACACAAGTTTCAACACTTTGGCTCAATGAATAGTTATTTGTCAATTGTGTTTTTCAATGAAGTGTTATAGACCCAATAAGCATTAATATTTCTTCCATGGTAAAGAAGAATTTGTTCCAATTTGTGACAAAACTTAAAATTTTATCAACAACCTGTTGAAAGTCTGTTTGTATCATTTGTTTACTATTAGACATAATGGTTATACTAAGATATTTCATTTGATTGCTATTCCAATTGAAGTTAGAATATTTTTTGTATGTTTTTTACTTTTTTTATTAATTATTAATGTACTTGTTTTATTGTGATTAAATCTTAAGTTTGAATTTTCTTCAGACTAACTCATAGAACTAATTATATGTTCTACAAAAATTATATATTTGCTATTGTTACTAAAATATCATCAGCAAAGAGTTGAATCTTTAATTCAAAATCTTCCTTTATTTTGATACCATTAATTGTTTTATTGGATCTAATATTATTAGTAAAGGGTTCTATACCTAACGCAGAAATTAAAGGTGATAATGGACAGCCTTGTTTTGTGCCTTTTTGTATTTAAAGGAATTTGAAAGAACCTACTTTAACAAAGGCACAAGAGATATTGTATAACATAGAAGTTAATGCAATTAGCCCAGGTGAGAAATTATGCACTTTAAGTGCTTTAAACAGGTATGACCAATTAACTGAGGCAAAAGCCTTATCTAAATCAAGAATAATGATAAAATGTTTTTTTTTAATTTCCATAGTCTATTAATGTATGCATTCTTATTTTATTATCCTGTACTTGTCTATTTAAAATAAACACAGTTTGAGCATTGCTAATTAGTTTAGTTATAAGTAGATTAATTCTTTTAGTTAAAATGGGCATGGACATCTTATAGGCCACATTTAAAAGTGAGATTGGTCTGTATGATGAACACTTTGTAGGATCCTTATCTTGTTTTAAAATAAATAATATAAGGGAGTTCCATGATGGGGGGACATCAGAAGTTTTCATTTCTCTGTAGACCTTATCTAGTATTGTAATTGCATCATCTGGTGGTAGTTTATATAGTTCAGATAGAAGACCATCTAAGCCCAGTGCATTTTTATTTGATCTTTTATTTTTGTTAAAGTGAATGGTCTATCATGTTTTTATTTGTTCACTTGTTAGTTTATTATTTATATTTTCCTTTAGAAATGTTTCAGCTGTATCATCATTATCTAGTTTGTTTGTATTAGTATTTATATTTTCATAAAATATTTTAACGCACCCAAAAATACATTTAATATCTGTTCTACTTTGTTTTGATTTATATGTGTTATAATTTCTTTGATATGGGCGGCCACGGTGGTGCAGTGGTTAGCATTGCCGCCTCACAGCAAGAGGTTCTCCGGTTCGATCCCCGGCTGGGGTGCCTTCTGCTGTGGTTTTCCTCCGGGTGCTCCGGTTTCCTCCCACATCCCAAAGACATGCTGTAGGTGGATTGGACACTCTAAATTGGCCCTAGGTGTGCGTGTGAGTGTGCCTTCTGTGGAAGGTTGGGCTGGCAACTCGACACCGTAAAACTCCACTGCCATTCAATGTGCGGACAAGGTGATCCGCTGTGGCGACCCCTGACTGGGAAAAAGCCGAAAGAAGAAGAAGAAGATAATTTCTTTGATATGATTTAGTTTATTCATGTTCTTTGATCTAAGAGCAAATTTATGCAAGCTTAAAGGGTTTACTGAATATGTCTGAAGTTTAAGTTTTTCTATATTTATTGAAACTTTATTATTTAGAATTTCAGCATATTTTGTATTTACGTTTTTAAGTTCAGACTGACTAATAATGTCATTTGGTTTTAGATTTAACTTTAGTGCATCTATTTTGGCCTGTAGTGTATTCAATTATTTGTCCCATTCTCTTGTTTTACTAATATGCCAGCTTGTAACTCATCCATTTAAGTAAGCCTTTAGTGAATTCCACAGGAGAATGTCAATTACTTCACCAGTCATATTTATTTCTAGGAAAATTTTAATCTCTTTAACATACCAATCCTCAACTCCTTTTATTTTAATAATGTACGCTGGTAATCTCCTGCGATGTATTAGATTGTCTGTTTTAAAATAATATTGAAGACTGTAGCATTATGGTCCGATAATGGACATGAAGCTATTGAAACTTCTCTGATATGCGATAGATTCTTTCAGACAAAAGTTTTACCAATATTAGTTTGTGTTCCATATCTATATGAATAATGGGTAAATTGAAGTAAGTTTGTTTTCCTTAGCTCATATATATCTTTTAAATTCATTAGATTTACAAAATTCACTAAGTGTTTGGCTAAATACTGGACCATTTTAAGAACTAAGAATATAACTTAACATGCCTCTTCAGTGTCATCTGTTGCATCTTGTATTATATTTAATAATACATTACTCAGCTATGCCAAGATATCAGAAAGAGTGCCACCTAACATAAGTTTTATCATAATAATGAGTAGCTTTTAATAAGATGAATCATTTAACCTTTTAAATTCTAAGTGAAAATAACTCTAACATTTTAAAAAGGGAAATAGTAACCGTTTGAAATTGGGAAAGAAATAAATTATTTACCTTGTAAAAAGTAATATCCAGCACCTCTTCATAAGTTTTCTAGCTCTTATTTAAATGAATAAGAATTCATAACCATGAAATACATTGATTTTCATTTGTCTTTCATTTTTTTACTGCTTTGTCGTTTATCAATCAACCATCTTTTGTTGCATTTCTCTTCAAAGAAGTTGATTGATTCCATTCCTTCTGTTTTTTTTTTCTAGGATTTTATTTTTCTGTATAAACTCCATTGCATCTACCAAGGTGTTAAAATTATTCTTTTGTTTTGGAAGGAAAATCCTTATTTTTGCTGGAAACAATTTATGCTTTAATATTATTTTCCTTTAAGCTTTTCACAAATGGCACACATGCTTTTCTCTTGGACACTAATATAGAATAGTCATTGTCAAATATTTTAGTATTCCCTTTAATTTAACCAGATAATTAGTCCATGCAGCTTTTAAGACTAAATACTCATCTGACTTGAGAAAAATCTCGTGATCAATGACCTTGGTGAAGGTGTTTGTTTTTTTTTTTTTTTTAAAGATAAGTTAGAAAGTGATTGGACAGGTTAAAAGTTTCAAAGTTTTAGACATCCAGGTATTAAGGAATTGAATCATTGTGTCTCCCTCTTCTTTTTCTGAAATCCCATAAATCCTGATGTTATTTCTTCTAGATCTGTTTTCTATGGCTTCTATTTTATCCTGGAATAAGTTGTTTTGTTTCAGCAGAAATTCAGTCTTATTCTCATTTTCAAGTAATGTTCTCTCAAAATCAGACATTGTCTCTTCTGTACTTGAGATTTGTGATGATTGTTGTTTAGAAGATTCACTCAGCACTTCAACTAGCTTTTTTAGATTCCTCTTTGAAATTCTCCATTTTGCTTTCAAATGTATTTATCTTTACAGGTAACTCACTGATGTTACTTAGTATAGCCTATCATTTTTCATATTAGTGCCCTGAACAGTGGGATTAGAATGGCTCATTCTGAGAAATTAGTTCTTTCTAGTTTTCTTGACAGGAAGAGGCAATTAAATAGGTTCAGACTTGTTTTTTTTTTTTTGTAGTAAATCTTTCAGCAAATGTTCAGCTATAAGTCTGTCATGTAAAATTAAAAATCCTGCCAGAGATGTTAAAATGAAATAGAACTAAAAACAGTGCTGTTAACTGCTCACCATCTAGCCCCCACATACTTTTTGAAGATTTGATATGGATTTCACCATAAACCATACTATTCACTTGAATTCCTTGGCATCTGGAAAGTATGTGCAGATAATTTCTGAAACAGAGATGTCATGGCTGTTTGTCACATTTGAGTTTCATTGTGTGCACAAAATCTATTTTGGAATCAGACCTTCGTGTGCATAATCCTTATCTGAAACTGAACACTTAAGTGCTCGGTCTACCTTCAGCATAGATTCTGAAATCGCATTTGCACCAGGTGTGCTGAAGCCTTTCATCAGTGTGCTGCACTGTCCATAAATAGCTTCAATGTGCTGCACTGTCCATAAATAGCTTCAATGAGCTTTACAGAATCCAGACCCTAATGTTTCATACAAAGTCATTGCTGCAGTATTAAGTAAATTAAAATATAACATGTTTTAGAGTAAAATGTGTGTGTGTAGTGTATATATATATATATATATATATATATATATATATATATATATATATATATATTTAGATATTTCTATATATATCTATATATTGATATCTATATCTATCTGTATATATATATATATATATATATATATATATATATATATATATATATATATATATATATATACATATATATAAGTATATATATATATATATATATATATATATATATAGAGAGAGAGAGATGTATGTTTATGTATTATCCCTATCTTGTCATATGCTTTTTTCAGTTAATCAAGTGCGATGTTTCTTGAACATTTTTTTGTTTTATTATCATCTTATAACAGTTCAGCTATAGAAATTTTTATGTGATGCACAGTTACAGGGTTCAGATAATAGAGATGTTTATGTTGTGGAGAACATTAGGGGTTCAAAGGCTGTGAGTGAAGTGCACTTTTACTGGACTGCTACAGTTTCTGACAGTGCAATCACTGACCAGTCTGGATAGGTCATAGTCATAGAATATTTAGAAAAAGGAGTTGTGGTGAAGGTAACCCTACATAAAAGGGAACAATGGGTCAGTCTGCCATTGCAAAAACACTTTTTTCCTATGTGTGCTTTTGATAGATAAAAGAGAAGTCAATGTATGTTTTGTTTATAAATTGGCTTCCAATTAGTATGTGTTGGTGTGCCTCCTTGGGCTTTATTTTTCCTAGACTGAATTAAAGTTGTGTACCTTTTTGTTTGGCAAAAAGGTTCATTAATAAACATACTTTTCTATCATGTGATCATTATTTTTGCTGCTGGGCACTCGAAAATCATATAGAAGATAATGAGTGGCTCGTCGGTCATAACCTGCTTATTACGTGTCCAAGACAAGGATATCTAGAAATTTACCTCAAGAGCAAGAATTTTAGCATTCACATGGAGAACACATAATTAAAGGTTGTGATCAGAGACCCAATCATAATTCTTTGTAGTGCATGGATCTTTATCTGGGCCATGTACTACTAGTTACAGGAAAAGAAAAGAAAACTGCTAAGTGTTTTATTGACTTTCAGAACCATGAAGCACTTTAAGTCCCTTATGTTTAAAATCACCTTGCTATGCCTGGAGTCTCACAAGAAACTAAGCCAATTGAAATCAATAATTTTCTGGTTGACTGTAGTACCACTGAGGACACCATTTGCTTAGCTGTGAAGAGAATTTGCTGTTTTTGTCCATGTTGTGATCAATTAAAGACATTTACATTTTCTCAGCATTCTTGTCTATTTATATTTGCAACTTTATAAAAATATACCTATAGATATAGCTATAGATATAGATATAGAGGGTCTATATTAGAATGACAAAACCTCACTTACGCAAATCCCAAAAGGCCGACACATAAACAGCGAATCACATGAAAACCGAACATCCTTAAGAGCGAAATTCAAAATATTGAATCACCATAGTTATCCACATCATGTTTAGTGAGGTAAAACATCAGTAGGAGATTCCCTTATCCGGCATAGCTCCCTAAAGTAAATTTGCAATAGTTACTGACCTTAGGGTTAGGGTGCGGGTTAAGGTAAGTGCATACATAGTAATACATTCATATTTATTTTGTTTGGGTAGGCAGTACGTAGCGGGCGGTGGAGTTAGCCAACTATGGCAATTCGATATTTTGAATTTTGCGCTTAAGGATGTTCGGTGTTCTTGAAGTTCGCTGTGTATGTGTTGGCCTTTCAGGGTTTTGTGTAAGTGAGGTTTCAGCATTCTAATATAGACCCAATGTAGATATAGATATGGACACACACACACACACACACACACACACACACACACACACACACACACACGCACACACGCACACACGCACACACGCACACACGCACACACACACACACATGTATAAGTTCAGTTAATCAAATGGCCACAGTCTTGAACCCCACACTATTGAGACTAAATTTTTGAAACCCAGAACATCAAACATGCACAATGAGGTAAACATTGCTTTTTGAAGGGGAGCAAGCCCCCTGCACTCCAGCATCTGCTGGAAATTGTATATACTGACCAGTGGCGGCTGGTGACTTCAAATCACAGGGGGGCTGCAGGAGACGCTGAATGGGCGGGGTCAACGGGAAGGGGTGTGGTCAACCATAAAGGGGAGGAGCTATGCACAAAACCACAAAAAAACTAACTTTAATTAAATACGCTGCCCTGGGTGGCAAACCATCATTATGAAAGTCCAATCAAGACAAAAATAAGTGTAGAAGAATAAAAATATTTCAATGCATTGGCTGCATGACAGCTTACTTAATATCTAGATGGAAACAAAAGGTTGTGAGGCATGAAAAATAAATTACTTTTAAATACATTACTGGAATGCCAGTCAAAATCAAGTATAAGAAAAACCAGAAGCACTCAACTCAAACTACTTCTCCTTGCACTGCAGTTCTAATTATAATATATTCAGCTTTATTAAAGTACCAAGCAACATGCTGAAAGTAGAAATCTATGTGATGCCCCACTTGTAAAAATGTTTCTTATCCAAAAAGACCTGCTGCCTGACAACGTTTCATGGGGAAAACATGATAAAAGTAAAAATGAAAAGCGAACAAGAAACAAGCTCAAGATACATTGCTTAAAGGATTACTGTACAGGTTATGGACCACACATGATTGGCATTCTGTTTAGTTTACGGGTAAAGCCTGTAGAGATGACTGGAAGTCTCCAACAAGTGTAATGAGCTTTTAAAATAATGGAATCCTGTCCTTTAATACCCAAGGCTTATACATTATCTAGTCAAGTATTCTCTGCATGGCAACAACAGAAAGGCTTTCAATGTTGGCAATTCTTTAACAGTATGCTTATTAAAGCTTACTTGCATCTTACGATGTCAGACAAGCTTACCTTATGGTCATTAAAGCATTGCTACTTAAACACAGAGCAACAGGCACTTTGAGTAATAAGCATAAATCAACAGTACAAAAATATGACAGAAACCAGACCATTCTGCAAAATCAAGGACAGATGAAAAGCCACTGTAGTACTTATGCAGTGTGTCCTCCCATCCAAGGTAGATACAACTACTCCTTGCCTTGCTTGGACACATCCAGAGTCACTACATGGGGAGTGTGGTGCAACAAGCATGTCACAATTTGAAATCTCTCTGGCTGACTGTGATGGCCCTGACACATTTGTCATACCTCTCAACTTCAAGAGCAAGAAATCTGGACAAAGCCATACACAGAAGTGGGACAAAGGCACAACAAGAAGGACAATTTTTAAATATTGCTCTAATAAACTTAGAAAGATAATAGAATAGGTCTTGCATTAGTATGAATTTTCTGAAGGGTATAAAATCTGAAACTCAAATGTCTGTCATTTTCTAACTTCAGTCTTTAGTGATTTGTCACTAATTTGCCAAAAACACAATTTTATGAAAAATGGACCAAAAATGTGATGCAAAATATAAAATAGACACACAATACAGCTTCTACCTGTCAAAGAAGGGACACTTTAATATTAGTACTGCTACCTTGAGCAGCTGACAAAATAAAAGAATCTACATGCATTTCAAGTAATCTATAACTTTGATTATTACAGTTATTTCTTAATTGTAAACCCTCCATGTTTTCTTCCAAAATTGCTATTTTATGGAGGGATTATTAGGGGAAGAGCAACATTTTGAGCCAAAATTGGGGACAGTTGAGAGGTTGGCTATGCCTAATTCTATAAAGCAATTTATTTGCATGTACCTCTCAACCTGTTAATGCAGTAAATCTGAACAAGGCCAAATATATTGGGGCACATATAAACAGTACTGAAAATTGCTCTTGTATAAATTGAGACAGTTGATAGAACGGCTCTTTCTTTAACATGCATTTTTATGAAGGTTATGAAGTCTGAAACTTATTATTTAGTGACTTCTGGCAAATCATTTAGGAATTAAAACTACAAATTTTATGAACAACAAACCAAAAATAAGAAGCAAAAATCTATTCATTCTTTGAAAATCTGGACAGTTGGGAGGTATAGTTCAGCTGGGCCTGTCTGAGTTTGCTGCCCTTCTCCCCCCTGACAAAATAATGGTTGAACTGGAGCCTCTGCAGCCATTCCAATTAACCATTACTTGGCTATTTCACTCCATTTACCATAAACACTAATGTGCATACTGCTTTACTTCAATGATTGGACTTCATTTGAAAGTTTTATTTTGTATTTTACAGCACAAACATTAAGTAATCTGTTAAACAAAGCAATGCAGTCTCACAATGAAAACTTAGCATTAAAACTTCTCTGCCCTTGAAACTCACATTCATTGAAACAGCTTTGAAACCCACATTCAAAGAAAATACATTTTGCCAGTGGCAGATAAAGATTAATTTTGGGCTGTTTTCGAATCATAGGCCCCTTGCATATGAAACATACATGTGCTCTTTGATACACCTTCCTCATTGTACTAAAATTATATTCCTTGTACAATACAGTACACTTGTTAGAGGGTGTTTTAAATTTGTTTTGAACATTTTTCCAGTAAGCAATGAAACAAAACATATGCACCCATAATGGCAAAACTGCCCAGTTGAGAACATTTATCATAAAAACCGTCTACTCAGACTTCCACAGTCCACCATTATTAGTAAATACACACAATTCTACAGTCCACCATTATTAGTAAATATGCACAATTCCACAGTCCACCATTATTAGTAAATATGCACAATTCTACAGTCCACCATTATCAGTAAATATGCACAATTCTACAGTGCACCTTTATCAGTAAATATGCACAATTCTACAGTCCATATTCAGTGAATTCAGTTCTTGCCATAGCTGTCAACCTTAGCACAAAAACCTGGACGAAGCCAATAATGGGGAATACAGTCCCAAAAATAGGGACAAATTTAAAATATTCATCTTATAAACTTAGAAAATTGCTAGAAAAAGGTTGTGCTACTATGTATTCTGAAGAACATGAAGTTTGAAATTCAAATGCCGGTCAATTCTACTGCGGACAGAACAAAAACAATTTTCAGCAGAGACGAGGGATTAATACTGCAGACACGTCTTTGTAAAATGGCAGGGCATCAGAGCAAATCCACACAAACACAGGCAGGAGATGCAGACTCCAAACAGAAGCCACCCCAACCAAGAATCAAACCAGAAAACCTATAGCTGTGAGGCAACAATACTACCACCGCACCATCAATTATGCAAGGAATTAAACATTCAGAAACCTGAAGTCTGAAATTCAAATGCCTGTCAATTTTACTGCGGACAGAACAAAACCAATTTTCAGCAGGGATTAAAACTGCAGACACGTCTTTGTAAAATGGCAGGGCACCAGAGCAAATCCACACAAACACATGGAGGAGATGCAGACTCCACACAGAAGCCACCCCAACCAAGAATCAAACCAGAAAACCTATAGCTGTGAGGCAACAATACTACCACTGCACCATCAAATCTGCAAGGAATTAAACATTCAGAAACCTGAAGTCTGAAATTCAAATGCCTGTCAATTTTACTGGACAGAACAAAACAATTTTCAGCAGAGATGCAGGGATTAATACTGCAGACACGTCTTTGCAAAATGGCAGGGCACCAGAGCAAATCCACACAAATACAGGGAGGAGATGCAGACAGAAGCCACCCCAACCAAGAATCAAACCAGAAAACCTATAGTTGTGAGGTAACAATACTATCACTGCACCATCAATTATACAAGGAATTAAACATTCAGAAACCTGAAGTCTGAAATTCAAATGCCTGTCAATTTTACTGCGGACAGAACAAAAACAATTTTCAGCAGAGACGAGGGATTAAAACTGCAGACACATCTTTGTAAAATGGCAGGGCACCAGAGCAAATCCACACAAACACAGGCAGGAGATGCAGACTCCAAACAGAAGCCACCCCAACCAAGAATCAAACCAGAAAACCTATAGCTGTGAGGCAACAATACTACCACCGCACCATCAATTATGCAAGGAATTAAACATTCAGAAACCTGAAGTCTGAAATTCAAATGCCTGTCAATTTACTGCGGACAGAACAAAACCAATTTTCAGCAGGGATTAAAACTGCAGACACGTCTTTGTAAAATGGCAGGGCACCAGAGCAAATCCACACAAACACATGGAGAAGATGCAGACTCCGCACAGAAGCCACCCCAACCAAGAATCAAACCAGAAAACCTATAGCTGTGAGGCAACAATACTACCACTGCACCATCAAATCTGCAAGGAATTAAACATTCAGAAACCTGAAGTCTGAAATTCAAATGCCTGTCAATTTTACTGCGGACAGAACAAAAACAATTTTCAGCAGAGATGCAGGGATTAATACTGCAGACACGTCTTTGTAAAATGGCAGGGCACCAGAGCAAATCCACACAAATACAGGGAGGAGATGCAGACAGAAGCCACCCCAACCAAGAATCAAACCAGAAAACCTATAGTTGTGAGGTAACAATACTATCACTGCACCATCAATTATACAAGGAGTTAAACATTCAGAAACCTGAAGTCTGAAATTCAAATGCCTGTCAATTTTACTGCGGACAGAACAAAAACAATTTTCAGCAGAGACGCAGGGATTAAAACTGCAGACACATCTTTGTAAAATGGCAGGGCACCAAAGCAAATCCACACAAACACAGGCAGGAGATGCAGACTCCAAACAGAAGCCACCCCAACCAAGAATCAAACCAGAAAACCTATAGCTGTGAGGCAACAATACTACCACCGCACCATCAATTATGCAAGGAATTAAACATTCAGAAACCTGAAGTCTGAAATTCAAATGCCTGTCAATTTTACTGGACAGAACAAAACCAATTTTCAGCAGGGATTACAACTGCAGACACGTCTTTGTAAAATGGCAGGGCACCAGAGCAAATCCACACAAACACATGGAGGAGATGCAGACTCCACACAGAAGCCACCCCAACCAAGAATCAAACCAGAAAACCTATAGCTGTGAGGCGACAATACTACCACTGCACCATCAAATACGCAAGGAATTAAACATTCAGAAACCCTTAAGTCTGAAATTCAAATGCCTATCAATTTTATTTAACATTTTTTAATCAGGACAGTCTGACTTGGAACAAATAAACAAATTTTCAGCAGAGGCCCAGGAAGAAATAATGCAGACATGTCTTTGTAACATGGGAGGGCACAAAAGCAAACCCACACAAACACAGGGAGAAGATACAGACCCCACAAAGAAGGAACCCCAGCCAAGAATCAAACCCAAGAACCTGCAGCTGTGAGGCAACAATGCTACTACTACACCATCAAATATCAAGCATTGCAACATTTACAAACCACAGATATTATGAGGAACAGATCAGATCGAATATGAGGTAAAATCTGAAATTTTAATGGTGGTGGGTAGGGAACTCAAGTCTTTAACACCTGCATACAGGGTACAGGGTTCAAGCCTGAGGCATTCCCTACCACACCACCATAAGCACCTGGGGCATTTACACACACACACACACACACACACACTCCAATGAAGCACCATACACACTCCAATGAAGCACCATACACACTCCAATGAAGCACCATACACACTCCAATGAAGCACCATACACACTCCAATGAAGCACAAGCACCATACACACTCCAATGAAGCACAAGCACCATACACACACTCCAATGAAGCACATACACACACTCCAATGAAGCACAAGCACCATACACACACTCCAATGAAGCACATACACACACTCCAATGAAGCACAAGCACCATACACACACTCCAATGAAGCACATACACACACTCCAATGAAGCACAAGCACCATACACACACTCCAATGAAGCACAAGCACCATACACACACTCCAATGAAGCACAAGCACCATACACAAACTCCAGTAAAGCACCATACACAAAGAAAAAGCACAAACTCAAGAAAAATAAACATTGTAAATTAAAAGGCACCTTACCTGAATGAATACATCCAGAGTTAACGTCCGTACATACATCCTTCCCGCGCAATACTGAAGACCCGCGAGATCCACATGCTCCTTGCCGACGAGATCCCTAAGGCTCTGTCCCGAGTCCCTGCTGCTCCTCTTGCAGTCCGGGTGCGTCCCATAATCCTGGCGGGTCTGTGCACTGTAAAAGTGCACAGACGCTCCTTGTGTCCCCCTATGGGGACGGCCAGGCTTTGAGCATGCGATAGACCGATAAGCCGACTCGCATGCGCCAAGTCCGCTAATTTTAAAAATATTTTTTATTTTTCATTTTTTTTTCTTTCTTTTTTTATTTTTGAGGGGGCTGCAGTCCGGCAGCCCTATGCCACGAGCCGCCCCTGATACTGACTCAGAAATTGCAACATAGAAGAGAAAGGGTCAGTTCCTTTATCCTTGTTGTTCCATTATGTCAAATAATGGATGTCAGTGTTCTGCATGTCAGTAATTTTTCCTCACTGTTTTGAAGCTTGATAATGTGGCTGTTCAACTACCTAATGTAGACTGACACACACACACACACACACACACACACATATATTTATATTCATATCTATATCTAATATCTAACACATATATATATATATATATATATATATATATATATATATATATATGCAGAGAATGACACAAATAAAGACAGAAACAGGAACGAGAAGGAAAGGCTGTTTTGCAATAATTAATACAAAGTGCTGGTGTCTCTTTCTCCTTACAAATATATAAACAATTACACCAGAACACATTTTCAACCATACTTTTACTTGTCAGGACAATTTATCCTCAATGTAATAATTAAACATTACAATAAATTAACCATTAGATATATTTCACTTATATATTCTTCAATTATCCATTTAATTGTATCTCATATGCTTTTAATGCCATAACACAAGTAATCTTGTTTTCTCACATTTGTGTACGCAACTTACAATAAATAGTTTTTCTGGAAGTCAGGACCATTACCACCACCACCATCATACTCTATCTGCCCAGAATCTACACAATTTAAAACTCCATTTGTCAGTCTTAACCTTGCCAATCTGGATATTTCCAGTTAACTAAAGTTGTCTCAAGGCAAGCTTAGCTATGCACTTTTACTTTCACCCAATAAGATACTTGACTGGCCAGGGACATAGCATTCTACTTTGGACAGTGCTTTCCCCAGAGGAACTTCATTTCAGTCTTTGGTTTGTGGAAGATCTCCCTCCCAAGAGTACTTTATTCTTCATTACTAATAGGATCCATCAACATTATTTTAGAGAAGACCGCACAAAGCACATCTTACCTCATCCTTTTAAGGTAGCTTAGCCAGCTCTGTAGCTCATGAAGGCCTATTTGTCTGTCTGAATGGCAGCATCAGCTGACCTTTCACCACCACGTTGCACTTGTTTGGCATTTGTCCATATGAGGAGGGATCATGTGTTATACTCTTCATCCATAAACAAGGAGAATGAACCTACACCATTTTCTAGGACACAAAGGGAAGTAAGTAGCCCTCCCCATAACCTATATATCTAATATCTTTTTGCATTCCAAACTTCACACACAGTGCAGGCTGTTCCACCCTTTTCTCACCTGCACTGCTCCTCACCTATATATCCCAGTGATTTCCCTCATTATTATTATTATTATTATTATTATTATTATTATTATTATTATTATTATTATTATTGTTATTACTATTTTCATCTTCTTGTTCTTCTTCTTCTACAGGTCCTCTATGCCTGTTGCATAGAGTGGGCAGATATAATTCCACTACAAAGAAATAAACTACATCTACCCTGGCCCATTTCAGGTCTTTACTTTCAATGTCTGGCTATTCTAAAAGTCATAAACTCTGCTGAATAACTTAACTTGTCCAGTGAATAGCATGCTATCTTATTCTGACAGCAGCTTTTGTGTCATTGGAATTCTTCAAAAATAAGTTGTCAATAATCATAGACCAAACTAATAGTACATTGGGAATTTCATTACAGTGATATCCTTCAACATGTTATCAAGCAATTCACTTTCCTGAAAGGTCTGAATTTATTTTTCCAAAGTATATAGCACAGCATCCATCTTTCTAAATCTGTCCTTCATTTGTGACAACAGGTTAGATACAAACCCATATGTCATCTGGTGGATAGCCAACTGGCTCACAGACAGGACCCAGAAAGTTAGAATTGGGAAGTCCATCTCTTCAAAGAGGCCAATCACAAGTAGAGTCCCTCAGGGATCAGTCCTTGGACTGCTCCCTTTTGGCATTTACTTCTCTGAAGTCAAGGCCAATGTCAGTGGTCTCTGTCTGACTAAATTTGCAGATGATTGCAAATTAGGAGATGTCACTGGATCGCACACTAACACAAATGTTCTCCAGGAGGGGTTGACACAGACAAACAACTGGTGTCAGAGTCATGGACTAAAACTAGATGCCAAGAAATATATAATATTATCCTTTGGGAAGTCATCCATCCTTGGTAACTATCATATTGACAACACACCCCTTAGAGATGACCCGGTAGTCAGGCACTTGGGAACACATATAGATAGTAATCTAGCCTTTGATCATCATGTGTCTACAGTGGTGAGGAAATCATTCTATGTTGTGTAACTTATAAACAAAGGGATGGCATCTAAGTCCAAGGAAGTTATTGCTCCACTGTATTCGGCATTCATCAGACCTATCACTGAGTATGTACCTAACCAGGCATATCCAACAACTGGAATGTCCACAGAGGTTTCTCACTAAAAGAATACAAGGCACAGGTAATATGTCCTATGTAGACCACCTCAAGGCCATATCCCTGCATTCTGTCTCCTACAGGCTTTTGAGGGGTGATCTATGGCGGGCATACAGGGCATTGTCAGACCCCCACTCTGACAGACCTCCTGCATATCCACAAAACAAACAGTACCAGAATTACCAATTCTAAAGACTTAAACCTTGCCTGTGATATAAATATGATCTGCTGGAGAGATACGTAAGTATCCCAGAGACTACCCCATCTATGGAACAGGCTCTCCATCCATGTGAAGCAGAGTTCCTCCCTAATCCAGTTCAAGTACAACTTGGCCAATTGGATGGGAAACTGAACATTCATCCCTGGTTTGGCACCTATGTCTTGGATGCAAATAAGTAACATGTAACTGGTTCATCTCTCAGACCCATGCTTACACTTATCAAGGGTATCAGAACTTGTCAAAGATTTGAGATGCATGGCTAGTCTTATAAAGGCCTTGTGGTTGTTAGCCTAGTAAACACATATGAACAACACAGAGTGCATCTGCAGCCATGACCCATGACAAATCACTAATGTCCTTCTATATCATATTGCTTGTCCTGTTGTTTAAACCTAATTATTTACCTCATGTGTGCATTCCTTCTCACTTTTCAGTCAGGTACTCAAGCAAATACCCAGTCAAAAAGATTTTCTTGTGGCTTGCAAGAAAAGAAGCTAGTATGAGCTTAGCATTGAGCAGCAGTTTACCTTTTCCAAGGATGATGCTGCCATATGAACAAAAGATGACATTCTAAGGGGGCGTAATATTTGTCAACATGAAAGGAGATAGCCAACAGAGACCACACTGCTTTGCCAGGGATATCAAACTGATATGGTATGTGAGAGATATATTTACACAATGCCACTGGAGGCAAAGCTTTCACATAAACATACTTCTAATGTCAATAAGGTTGTCAGTAGTAAACACCCTGCACCCATCACACACAATTCAAAGCAGACACATAAACGCACATATTTTGAGGCAATTAAATGTGACCTGCACCCATCACACACAATTCAAAGCAGACACATAAACCCACATATGTTGAGGCACTTAAATGTAACCTGCCTAAACCCCAAAGATGTACACATAACAAACACCCTCAGCAACCTTGAATGCACTCTTTCAAAACAGCACCCACATCAACACATACAGCCACATCTCATGGAGCCTCTACTAATAAGCCCATTGTGCAAGCCAACACATAATCCAACATTCTAGTAATTGGAGACTCTGTTGTGAGACACACTGATGTTCCTCTCACCAGGTTGAGTAAGGAGAAAGTCACAGTAAATTGCTTATTAGAGGCCAGGATCCACCACATTACCTACTCACTCAGGTCACTGAACCACAAGTGCCAGTCTGACTTATAGTCCATGTGCGTGTAAATGATGTGAGATGTACCTCCCTAGACTACATGAAGAGAGACATCATTGAGGTCTCAGAATATGTGTCCCAAGCTGGTATGAACCTAGTACTGAGCATCATTTACCCTTCTCCAAGGATGCTGCCACAATATGGGCAAAAGATGACTGACTTTAATAATTGGCTTAGTTTCTGGTGTCATTCTAATGGGGTGCAATATTTCTCAGCATGAAAGGAGATGGTCAACAGACCATGCTGCTCTGCCAGGAATAGTTTGCACTTCTCTCCTCTAGGCTTTTGAATATTAGCTAAAACATTATCCTGCCCCATAGTCCCTTTTTTAGGCAATGCCAAGCTGAAAGTACCTCCAACATAGCAAATCAAAAACCAAGAAAATGTAAAGGTGTTACTGTTCAATGTTAGGAGTCTAAACAAAAAAATTCTACTTCCTAGAAACCCTGTTCACCCCACAGGATTATGTCATCTGTCCAGTCACTGAGATCTGGATTAAAATCATGTAGGCTACACGGACAGTGAAAGATTATAATGCCATCCACACATTTAGACCAGCTACTACACAGGCAGGGACTAAAGGTGGATGTGTCTAAATTTACATTAAAAATAGATATATGTCAAGGCTGGTCAAACAGGACAATGCACTTGAGCTTTTCCATGTTCAAATCACCATAGGCAAAATCCAATACCACATCCTTGCAAGCTATAGGTCCCCCTCCATGACCCAGGAAATCAATACTATGTATTTAAATGTATTGGAAATACTCACCATCCAACCCAATACCATATTCATTGGTGAATTTAATTACCCCACCATTAACTGGTTATCATATACACAACACCGAACATACAGGCACAGAGATTCCTGGATTTTATAAACACATATTCCCTGGACCAGATTATCAATACACCAACAATGGGTGCAACCATTCTAGATTTGGTCCTCACTAATATGGTAGAGTGCTGCACATTCCCTAGTATAATGTCTTCTCTGGTAAGGCCAGACCACAAACAGTCTCCTCTGAAGCAAAAACAAAACCAGAAGCCCCGGCTAACCCTGGAATATTCAGGAACTACTCTAATGGTAACTTCTTATTACCTGATAACCAGGCAAAATTTCAACCCCTCATAAACCCTGAGAACACTGCAGAACTGTTTGCAGAAACCCTATAGAAGCATGCTAATAGCTGCATAGAGGCAGCTGTACACACCAGGAAGAATTACAGCTCTAAGTCAAAAAAACAAGCCACCCTGGTGGAATCACAACATCAGTAGGCTGTATAACAGAAGGAAGAAAATCATTGCAAAAACTAGGAGGTGCAGCAACCAGCAGGATAAAAGCACTTTCATCAAACTAAACAAACAACTCAGAGGACAAATAAAGTCTACCAAAGTTAAATTTTAGGTAAATTTGGCCTCCCCGGCCAAGGCCAACCACAAGGCATTCTTTATCTATCTTCACAACCTCAAAGGCAATGCACAATTGTGTGCAGAGCTCATTGTAAATAGAGCCACCTATAATGAGCCAGAAGATATAGAAAACCTACTGGCTAATAAATTCAGCTCTAACTATACTCCTCTCTCCCCATCAAACTTCCCTAAGGAAATCCCATCAAATAGAGCTCCTCCTGCTATCCCTAGGGAACAGGTCCTTACTGTTCTCTCTAAGGCCAAGATCACTGCATCAGTGAGCCCATACAATATCCCAGGATGCCTTCTAAATGGCATGAAACATGATATATCAGGTTCTCTGGAATTGGTATTTAACTGTAGCCTCCAAACAGTCTTCATGCATCATGAATGTAGAACACCAACAGTCATCCCTCTGCATAAAGTTAGGCCATTAAAGACCCTAGAAACTACAGACCCATAAGCATCACTAGTCACATATTGTAAAGCAATGGAAAACATTATCATGGAAAGGATCAATTATGACAGGAGACCTCCAGACACTGGTCCCAACCCAATCTGGTAAGCCGCGGTGGTGCAGCGGTAGCATTGTTGCCTCACAGCAAGAGGTTCTCCCATTTGATTCTCGGCTGGAGTGCCTTCTGTGTGGAGTCTGCATGTCCTACTCATGTTTGAGTGGCATTCAAAAGACATGCGTAGAATGGGGTGCCTTCGTTGAAGGTTGGGCATCAAGCTGGCACCTCGGCACCCATAAATAAATTTACTGCCAATCATTAGCGGACCGGAGTTCTGCTGTGGTGACCCCTAACTGGGAAAAGCTGAAAGAAATACAACAACAAGGACAGGGCATGCCACCTCAACCTGGTGGACTTATTTGAAAAGGTCGGCAAAGCAATGGATGAGGACAAAATGGTTCACACTGCTTACTTTGACATGGCCAAATAATTGACACAATCCCCAACTTGGGCATTGTTGACAAACTTAAGAGGTTAGGTACAAACCTTTATGTCACCCAGTGGATAGTCAGCTAGCTCACAGACAGGACCCACAAAATTACATCTGGAGAGTCCACCTCTACTAAGAGGCCAGTCACAAGTGGATTCCCTCAGGGATCTGTCTTACAACCATTCCTTTTTGGCATTTACTTTTCTGAAGTCAAGGCCAATGGCAATGGCAATGGCCTCTGGCTGACTAAATTTGCAGATTATTGCAAATTAAAACCTGTCATTGAATCACCCACTGACACAAATGTTCTCCAGGAAGGGTTGACACAGACAATTAACTGGTGTCAAAGCCATGAATTAAAACTAAATGTCAAGAAATGCATAATGGTATCTTTCAGGAATTCATTCACCCCTGGTAATTATCATATTGACAACACACTCCTAATAGCTGACACAGTAGTCAGGGACTTGGGGACACACACAGAGAGTAATCTAGTTTTTGACTGTCATAACTTTCAACACTAAATATCCCTTGCACTAGTTTATTCTAGTAAAATTAAATAACACACTGCAAAATAATAGCAATTGTAACTGAAATACCTCTTACACACAATGACAGATAATAACAATGTCTGTGGGGTATAAAATCTGGACTGCAGGTTTGACAGTCCTGTGTACAACTACTAGCCTGTAGAGTATCCTTGGGATTCAGTAGATGCTTTGTAGGCTTTGCACAAAGCCTATAGAGTTTACATGTGATTTTTATGTACAGTGAGCAGCAGCACTAATTATATATTCATTCTACCCGCCATGTTTAAACATAAACAAATGCAGTTTTATGGCTGGCAACAGTGTTGCCGGCCAGGAAACTGCATAAAGCAACATGGATAACAAACCTCATTACCCCAGAGTACAGAGCTTAGTGGGATTGAGCAGAATGTCACAATGCATACCAGGGCTTAACATATAATTATGTATATGTTCCAAACACAGTACAGGACAGTGTATACAGTGCATAGTATTGTGAAATCCCATTCCAGGTATTATGTACAGAAGTTGTGTAAATGATCTGTAAGGATAAATGGACTGACATGTAAAATTAACAGTCAGGGGAAGTGTGTGTATTGAATAGGGACACACAGATGAAATGTAGGAATGAACACTGGGAAAGAGGACAGGTGAAACAACCTAATATACAGCAGATGAGGGCAAGTCAATGGAAGGCAGTTGTAGCCAGAACACCAATCACATAGCAATAGGGTAGCATATGGACTACACAGATAAAATGTTCATTATATGACTGTCACACAAGGTGATATAACAATAAGGAAGATGTCTGTGTGAGATAAGCATCCTTACATGAACAATGCAGAGGACATCTATCACGGATGTTATATACAGTTGAGGTAGGGTGCATATTGTAAAGCTGTGCAGACTGATTTGCCTGAATATAAGTGTAATCTCAGCAAATATTTCCAACAAGTGGGACGTAGGTAAAGATTCATGTAAAACATGTGACTGTGAGTGATCAGAGATGGTTCTGCACAAACGCACTTGTACAGCTATGATGACATGTCAAACAGCTATGTATGCACTGTGTGTATCACTGGAACAGGTATTACACATGCATCTGGTGTAACAATTTGATTGGTGATCAAGAGTAAATGGACAGTAAACAGTACTAATACTTGTTAATATTGACGTTGCATAGCACAGCAGTGAGCAGTGGGTTTGCATGATGGATGTCAGTGTTTGTGCATGTGAGATATACATTTCCTTTACTTTCCCTGTTTGGATGTAGTTAAGCAGTGTGCAAACATGGTGCTCATTGTTAAAATTTTGAGAGTTAGCACTGAGCATATGAAATATCCCTGCTGCTTAGCTGACACTGTCACAGCAGGCGTAAATGCACTGACACATTTCTTTTTGAGCTTGGATGAAGCGGGATTTGATTCAAGGTGTATTTAATAATTTTAAATAAATAGTGATAATGCAATGACATTATTCTTTATAGTACATTCAGCATGTGTTACTGTGTGTTGCCCTAGCACAGCAGGGTTAGGTGGCATTACACGGACATAACTGCAGCATTGTAGAGCCGCTCACCATCATTTGGCACTGGTGCAGGATGTCAAACACCATGCAAACATAGAGGCCAAAAAGTGAAGGAATCCATTACTTTTTCTGGTACTTATGTATGTTGTTCTTGATTCTATTTTTTGACCAGATTATAGGTGTTAAAATGGAGCAGATAGGAAAGTAGGGAAATGGGGAGCAAGCAGGGGGAAGTACAGAAGGAAAGCAAATCAGGAATTTGGACTGTCATCTTGAGAAAGAGGGGTGACAACAACATAATCATGTTGCATAGCCAAATGGACCAAATCAAGTGTGTCAAGAAGACATGTATGTGAAATGGAGAGCTATGTGTGGAATGATATTTTTTGGGGGGGGCAGGTACAATTTTTTTATTCAGTAAGAGAGGAATACTAGGTAAGGGATTTTGGTATTTCTGGGTCAGGTAAGTTGGGTAGGTGAGGAAGTAAATGCAAACAAACAAGACAACCAAGACAAGATACAGGGTATGGTGAGGGACACAAAAGGTTGGAGGACACCATGATTGGAGTGAGGGAGGGAACAACCCAGGCTCATGCCCCATCAAACATGGAGACAGTGAGAATCTAGTCCTCACTCACTGGACTGTCATCATGGTCTCCTTACTCTGCTGGTGGCTGCAATGCTTGATGTCTGTCTTCTCCTCCTACTTAACCTGAAGGAGAGCAGGCTCTTCATCAAGCATAGGTGTACACCAATGGTGTAGTGCACAACACTATGCACCAACCCTGGCATCTCATTGCAAGTTATGAAATTCCCACCTCCACTACAACTCCCAGAGGGCACCACTGCACCAGTTTTAATGGCAGTAATATCCGAGTGCTCAGATAGTACAGAAGCAGTATTGCCAGGTTGGGGCCCAGATGTGGTGGGCATTGGTCTTTGAACCAGAGGAGTGAGGGCAGGCTGACCCACTGGGACTGGATTACATCGCTGTGCTGTGAAGCATTTATTGATTTGTTACAGATGGATGGCATGGAGACATTTTGATGACACATAACAGAAAATAATAAAAAGAGTTAAGGGTTGGGGCGAAAGAAAAAAAAAGATAAAATTTGTGCCATCATATGTGATATACAATGCATTAACACAATTATACAACTCTTTTATCTGAAATATTACAGTTAAGTATACATCCTAACAAATACACGCTATAACTACAGATTGCTGAAAGTAATGTTTGCAATGTGCATATATTACCCATATGTTTGGTCCAATTATACAGATTACAGTTAACAGCAGGGCATTTATGCCACTTGTATAGCATTTAATTTGTGTAGTATTATTAAAGAAATGCAGTATTGTGTAATTGTTTCTCATGGTATTTGAACCCACAGCCTCTGACTACAATCTTAAATTTGAATCCTACAGTTGGCTTGTGCTACAGACTAATGCATCCATACTTGCTTTTACAGTTAGGATATGCATGCTCAATTTGTTACAAATGTACAGAAAACCCACATTCTATCTTTAACTTTTAAAGCTACAATAATACTTCTCTTGTCAGAAGAAAAAACACAAATGATGCCACTGTGGAAATGGTATAAGTGAAAAACAGCAAATCAATCCAAAACAGAAAAGAAAATCCACTTCACCTCCACGACTCAAATCATGTAAAACCAAGATGTATTTTTTAGGTAAAATCAAGACATATTTATTAGGTTAGTGCTTTCATGCCTCAACAGACACTTCTTCAGACCATAAAACATATAAAAAGAAGTCATTATATATACATCATATATACATTACATTACTTTTAAATCACCCTATCACAAACAAGTAGCAATAAAATCATTTAAACAACCTCCTTCCCTTCAAAAAAGGGAAAGTAATGTGATGTATAATGACTTCTTTTTATATGTTTTATGGTCTGAAGAAGTGTCTGTTGAGGCATAAAAGTGCTAACCTAATAAATACGTCTTGATTTTACCTAAAAAAATACGTCTTGGTTTTACATATTTTGAGTCGTGGAGGTGAAGTGGATTTTCTTTTCTGTTTCAAATACTTCTCTTGTGTTGCATACATACATACATACATACATACCACTTGCTTCCCTCAGTCTCTCTATTTGATCAGCATGAGCCTGGCAATTAAACTCTATTTCAGCATTAGTTGTGGAAAGAACAGAAAAGAAGAGAATAGTATTACACATACCCGGTTTGCCTGTATTTAGCTTTCTGTGTAGTAACATACTCTTTTATTAGCAAACTTACACAGCTGTGGGATGTCACCAATTTGAAATTCAGTCAACCACTAGTTGAGGATATCCCTCTTGCACCTTTGTAGGTCATTAAAATGGTGCCTACACTGTTCTCCAGTGCATGGAATGCCAGTCACACTGGATACAGCCTGAGGCAAACTACTCCAAGCCTCAGACTTGTACTGGGAGCCAGAATAATCCCCTGAAGAAGCCTTTGGCTGTGGTACTTTACCCGGAGTCCAATAAATATCTTAGACTCTTGAACACCCCACCTCTGCACTCCTGAACTGGGCTCCTTCCCCTCTAACACCGGGCATGTCTAATGTCAGAAGTAAAGCAATGGTAACTAATGATTTCCTGCCAATTCCTGTTATTGCATTTACTGGTAGTGAGCAAACCTAAGCAACAATGTCAACCATGTTTGCATGATGCTAAGTGGAGAGCAGCAGTGCCAAGCAGGGAGGGAATATTTTAAATTTGAAGGCTAATTTGACACTCGACCTTAGTTTGAGGGGTGTTTGCTGTTGTAGCTCGGAAATATATATTGAAAATTGGAAGGTAACTGTTAGGTGACTTAAGTTTGCAGACATGCACTGGGGGCATAAATTACATGACCTGATGCATGTTCTTTTGGATTTATACACTGATAAAATTGATTGTTTAAAGTGTGGGATTCAAACCTAGGCATAAGAGGAAAACATGTTCTTCCACAGTGGTGATTGTCCATCTTTGCCACAGAAGTGCAGCTCAGAAATAGTTATGAATCATTCATAAATACAGCTGACAGTTTGAGGTGTTACACATGTATGTGTGTGATTTGACAATGTTTATGTACATAGATCCAGTTGTGTATGTATCTTATTTAATAGTGAACACCATCCATGTCCAGAGAGCATAATTATACTTACAAAAATATAGTAGACAGTATACCCTGAGACATACATCTGAAAATACAGTAAGAGTGTCTTAGTCCTTAGCTATATAATTCATATCAGCTCCACAATGTAAAGTGTTATAAGTGAGAGTGAATGTAATGGGAAATGGAACAACAATAAAAATGTATGGAATGTCCTGTATTAGAACCCAAGACCATGTGTATGACAGCCCTGCACTTACAGCTGTTGCCACAAGAATAGTGAAATAACACTTGTACATGTTTCAGTTCATTGCTATAAACTGGAATGCTGCAACAATAAAAATAAGTTGCACACCCTGTACTAGAACTCAGGACCATCTGTATTCCAGTCCAAAATTTATAACTGCTGCCACAGCAGTAGTTACATAATGGCATTGCTCTATAGAAAGCAAACATTTCAACAATGTATCCTTTTTGACCTTTACACTTTTACAGATGCCCTGTCTGAAGGTGCTCTGTCTGCCTCCTTTTTGGGCCACTATCCAGGTTTGTGCACTGCTAAGCATTGTGTAAATGAGATAAGCACAGTTAAATGTGACAGACATTGTGTTTCTCCATTTCCCGTGTTTGTGCTAAGATGCATACTGCCCAAGCCCTGGCAAAAAATAAATAAAAAAAGGGAAAAGTAGTTGAAATGAAGAAAAGCAATATATGAAAGAAACACTACAAAATATTTGTTAGTGCACATGAAATACTTCTAAGTAGGTCTGGATTTGAATTCTCACTCAAGTGAACCTTCAGAACACAGCAAGGGTGTCTTATCCCTCTTTGCCACACAACCAGCTTTGCAGCAGGGAACTGAAATAATTATGCATGTAACCAACTGCAACATCATCCATAGTACTAAAAAAATATGGCAGTTATTTGTACATATATTAATTTTGGATGTAGTGCATTTATAACTATTGCTTGCAAAAATGCAGCTCTGTCCTATCTCTCTATGTTTGTTGTTCATTCTTGTCTTATCTGAACAGTAATCTGAGACATGCAGTCTGTAAGGCATTATATATCATTGTACTTAAATGTGTGAGGATAATAAATGGCAACAATATACAGTTGTAAACAAATGAAGAGGAGGATGGATGTTACTGAACAGAAACTGTGAAATGTGTGCTGCTTATTTGAATTTCAAACCTTGATAAAATTACTTCTACACTTTGTAAGTCTTACCTGACATACTCACAGGAGGTAGGGCATCTGCATTGCTGTTGTGTTTTCCTTATCTCTACCAGTAATCATTTACAAGTGCAATCCATTAAAAGCAAACACTGAAGGAGTGCCTGTACTATGTTTACACTTGCTACATGGAGCTACGTATTTGGGATTCAGCAATTCTAATGAGTTCACATCTGATTTGTATCTTCAGCATGCTCATAGCCCTGACTCTACACCATAAAAAGGCAACCATGTAGCTAGTGAACCTGAAGGTAAGGAAACTTGTTTATGTGCAAAACATAGAAAAGGTTATTACTTTGGGATATATCTGCACAGAAGACTATTGAACTTGAGAAAGTATACTTACATTTTTCAGCTATATATTGCATTTGCTGAAATGTCATTAAGAAAAATATGTTAATATATATATATGTATATATATATATATATATATATATATATATATATATATATATATATATATATATATATATATAGGGTCTATATTAGAACACAGAACGTTCAAAATTTAGAGTGTTCTAATATCGACCCATTTTCAGTGAATGCTGAAAATATCGAAGAAACAGAAAACCAAATTTTTTCCTAGGGAAAGAATTCGGTTGTCCATTTCTGTTGCTTTGGTATTTTTAGAGCTGTGGTAGAAAGTTATGGGTCAGGTTCAGGTAAGTGTGCGATTGTGTGGACATGAGGGTTATTGCAGGTTAGGTGAGTTAGGGTTAGGGTGCGGGTCAGGTAAGTTTGAGATTGTGTGGACGTGAGGGTTAGGGCAGGGTAGGTGAGTTAGCGTTAGGGCGCAGGTGAGGTGACTGTGCGATAGTGACGGACCATAGCGTTAGGGTTTGGGTTAAGGTAAGTGGATAGTTAGTGGTGTATGTATAGTTTAGTGTAGGGTTAGGTGTAAGAGTTATGGTGTATGTGTGTGGATTGCTGTTTGTTTGGTGTGCTTGTGCTGTGTGTATCTGTTTTGGAACAGCAATTTTTTTTCCCTAGGAAAAAATTTGCTGTTCTGAATGTTCAATGTTTTACATTTTCAATTCATAGGGTTTGATATTAGAACAATCAACATTTTGAATGTTCGGTGTTCTAATATAGACCATATATATATATATATATATATATATATATATATATATATATATATATATATATATTTATATGGGTACCTATTACTTCACCGACAAGTCAAAACAGCGACACTCACATGTTCGACTCCACATCATCGACACTTCATAACATCGACGTTTCAGGTAAGCTATCTTCCCCTTCACAGGACCCATGGTAGCACTCGTTTCTGTCTTTTAACGAGTAAGGTTTACATCATTCTTTAAAATGTACCCTGACAGCGTTGTCCTTACCTTCTTAATAGTGAAACGAGTGCTACCATGGGTCCTGTGAGGGGGAAGATCGCTTACCTGAAACGTCGATGTTATGAAGTGTCGATGATGTGGAGTCGAACATGTGAGTGTCGCTGTTTTGACTTGTCGGTGAAGTAATAGGTATATATATATATATATATATATATATATATATATATATATATATATATATATATATATATATATACATATATATATATATACATTAGCAAATGCTACTTTTATCTTTATGCATTACTTAGAAGTGTACTGATGGCATGTTCATGGCATACCAAAGGTATACATGATTGGCACTAGCTTAAAATGGAATGTTCTGTGTTAAATCTGTAGACTTGTTTCAGAGGCAGCTCATTTGATAGCACGTTTAGCAATTCACTGCTGATTTGTTAGCAAAATATATTATTTGCCTGTTCTTTTGGGGGTGGGGGAGCAAAGTTACATTTTTGTTTTTGCACAAACAAGGATATGTTGCTATTGTTCCTCTCCTTTGTTTTGCATCTAGCCTTGTTTAGTATGTGAATGTAATATGTGACAACCACACAATTCCTAGTTTTTATATTTAAATATCTTGACTTTTATAATGCTCCAGTGGGTAATAATGAAATGTTACCTTTTCTATTTTATCTGGAAACATGACTTTTTTAGTTATGTAATACTTGTATTATCCTTTTCTGTGTTTTAGGACACCGAGTGCTATGGCACCAAGGTATCTCAATTCCTGAACCACCCCTGCCCTTCAGTGACCCTGAGAATCAGGTCATTGTGGAAGCTGTTAGGTGACATGGTACCTTTCTGCTTGAGAAGGGACATGAAGATATGTCAGGCAGAATGCAAATATAGCAAGAGATAGTTGCTGATGTGAATGCAGTAGGCGGCCACCACAGGACATATGACAAGGTACACCACAGGGCCACTGACATGATCTCATCTGCATAGAGGAGAGCAGCTGCAGTGGCTCATGATCGGATGGGTACCAAGGGGGGTGACTGCTACAGAGCCACCACTAACAGCAAATGAAGAGTTTCTGTCTACTGTTAGGGATCCAGACAGCTCCCAGGAAAGCATGTCCTTGACATTGGTGCTACTGTTTCAGGGACAACAAATATGTTCCAGGAGGAGCTTCGAGGTAGGCTTATGTATCTCAGTTGTGAAATACTCCTGTATAGTAACATACTGACAGCAATATGTTAATTCCATTTAACAATAAATTGGTTTGTGGGAGGGGGAATTATAGAGTGTTACAATTAACAACACAATCTGATATGATTACACATGGGCTTAGGTTGGACTTGCCATCCAAGTTCTTGTTGAAAGTATACTTAATGGACATATAAATGGCAAAATGTTTTAACCCCTTGTGTTACTGTTAATTGTGGTCATGTTGTCCATAACGTTTGTTTAACTTCTTCCAGGACCATCATCCATGGGAAGCATAGCATCAACTGCACCTGGAAATCAAATACCTTCTTTATCAGTGGTGTTGAGAAGTTCAAAGAAATATATAGTTTTATCCATATGGGTGATGTGGGTGTCAGGACTGTTGTGTGTATTGCTGTTCTGTCTGTAGTAGTGGCACCACTGTTACTTTGTTACCATACATTTAACTATAGTAGTGTAGCAATTAATTTATTTCCTGTATTTGTTGCTTATTATCACAGGTGATCCTGACAGTGGAAATGTATGACTATTACCACCTGCTGTCATAGTATCAGCAGACTCTAATGATGATGGTGGCCAACAGAGGCAGAGTTGGGGGAGGGGGGGTGCAGAGGTTTAGTCTGACACTGTGGTTGACATTAAGCAATCCCCTGTAATTCCATCGGACATAGCCAGTAGGCCTATGCCAACCAATTCCAGTGAGCCCTCAAATACTGGACATATGGAGGGTGAGACACTCAATCAAGGAAGTGTGGTTACTGTGGCTTCAGTGCCTGTTGACTCTGGACATAGCCAAAGTGTGGGTGAGGTGCCATACAGGACTGTTGTTAGGGGTGCTTGGAGGAGGCCTGCTCAATAGTCTCCACCTGAGACAGTTGTGTCTTCCCATGCTCGTCATATGTTTAGGGCCATCATGGAGGCACAGACACATTCTCATAGTTCCTCAGGAGAAATGCTTATGGTTGTAGTTATAGAACAAGGTGACATGCAGGACTGCCTCCACAGTGTTGTTGATTCAATGGCTCAGATGAATGACATGATGGAATGGCTGTTGTCTGTGATGGATGCCTGCTGAGAGGGAGACAGCATCCTTGTGAGAGTAGGTCATCCACATCATCTGCTGTTAGCTGATGTGGACATCCATGATCATGATCCCATAGTGCCACTACTTCCACTGCTGTCAGTAGTTGAGGTGTCCACACCCAGACATGTCAGGCCATGTGGTCATGCTCCTGAGCATCCTGGTGAGGAGAGCTCATCCAGCAGACATCAGTCACATTCAGGAAGTAGCAGTGCATCTAACCCTGGGCATGGACATGCCACTGCAACTCCTGGCAGAAACAGTTCTTTTGGTTGGGTACAACAATGATGAACTGCCACTTCTATCATGCATGGCTTACACCTGTCTGACATAGCAAGATGTAGAGCTAGCACAGAAATTAACTGTGTTCATGCTGACACTCACACAGCAGTTTAACCTAGAGGATCCCTACAGACACACCCACAACAGTTACATGGTTCAGCCATGAAGCTTAAACCTCATTTTGTCTCACTGGCCATTTGTTACTTTATCCAAATGTCTGCCTGCTTCTCTTTCTTACTCACACACATTTACTGACTTTTTGTGTCAGTCTAGGCTTCCTACCCCCCACACATCACCCTGTGCAAGTGATAATGACTGTACCATATCCCTGGTTTCTATTGGATTCAGGAAATAACATTTGTATCTGATGCTCAAGGTGCATAGTTGACTTAGTGCCTAGTATATCTGCATTTGTGATGTTGATATGGTAATTGTACCTTTGACATATTTTGGTCTTAGAAAGTTAGACAGTTGGTAGAATCAAGCATTTTTGTATCAGTACGGTTAATGATCTTGTGGAGATTGTGAAGTCTAAAACTGCAATGTGTATAATTACTTTCTAACTTTTCTCTTTAATGATTTTCCAGTACAGATGTATAGGTTCATAGGTTCATAGTTAGGTACTAGGCTATTGGCCCAAGGGCCTACGTATGCCTAGCCAACAAGGTTCCCTGGCTTATGCCACCCAAGAAAGTTATTTTCCTGTGCCACTGTTGAGCAGAGACACAGAAGTGATCCCCAGGGTGTATTTCCTATTTCCGATCCACTCATCAAGATTTTTCTTGAAGAGTGCTAATGAAGAGCTTTTCTTGACATAGATGGGTAGCCTGTTCCAGAGTATGGAAAGTATCTGGGACAGGAATCTATCCTTCCAGCATGTCCTGCTTATTGTGGTGACAAGCTTTAGGTCTCTAGGGAGTGTAGCTTGGAAGAATTGAGATTTCTTTAGGTGTAGCATGTCCAAGAGCTCTGGGTTTGACATAACTTTATATGTTTGGCAGAGATCACCTCAGAGTAAGTGATATGCTACGCAGTAAAGCTGGCGTTTTTTGAGGTGGTCAGTGTAGGGCATTTATTTAAGCCCAGTAATCGTCTTTGTCAGGTACTTCTGTGGCCTTTTCAGCTGCTGCAGATGTCTTGTGAGGTACATTCCAAAAGGGGCATTGTACTCTATAATGGGTCTAATGAGTGTCGAGCAGAGGGGAACAATGACCTCTTTTTTCCTGAATGAGAACCCTTTTATGATGAGGTGTGCCAAGTAGAAGGACATCCTGACTACTGTGGCGATGTGACTATCAAAGGAGAGACTACTGTCCACCTGGGTCCCAATGTCTCTTATCACACATTTGGTGTTAAGTAGATTACTGCTTATATGGTAGTTCATGGGTACAGAGTTTTTACCAAAGGGGATGACACTGCACTTTTTAACATTGAGCTTGAGGCCATGGCTCTGACATCAGTCATCTGTCTCAGAGAGGCCCTTCTGTAGGATGTCCACATCATTTGGGGAATTGACTATGGCTCCTAGTTTGCAGTCATCTGCGAACTTTGTTTGCCAGAGGCCTTCTGTGTTAGCCTGTACTTCAGAGAAGTAGATACCAAACAGGAGAGGTCCCAGGATGGAACCCTGTGGTACTCCACTTGTCACTGCATTGAGGTCAGATTTGGAGTCTGCAACTTTTACAGTGTGGGTTCTGGCAGTGAGCCAGTTGGCAACCCATCTTGTGACATAGGGATTTATACCTAGTTTAGTGAGTTTAGCTATAATTCCAGAATGGGGGATGGTGTCGAAAGCCTTGGCGAGGTCAAGATAGGTTGTGTGAACTACCTTACCCTTATCTACAGCTTTGTTGACAGCCTCAAAGCAGTTGATCAGGTTCAGGAGGCATGATCTGCCTTTCACAAACCCAAACTAGTTGGGATCCAGAGTTTGAAGGTAACCAATTTCTTTGTTTATGAGTTCCATGATGATATGTTCCATGGTCTTGCAGACCGGGCTCGTCAGGCTAATAGGTCGATAGTTCCCGGGATCACTGGTGGCTCCCCCTTTGTGGAATGGGATAACTGTTGCTGTGCGCCATTCAGTGGGCACAAAGCCTGATGTGAGGCTATTATTGAACATGGTGCTTAAGTGGGGAGCCAGTTCATTCTGAAGTTCGTTTAAAACACAGCTTGGGATGTTGTCCGGTCCAATGTATGCTGTGTTTTTGGCTTTAGAGAGTGCAGTTTTTACCTGTATAGTTGTGATTACAGGGACTCTGCATTCTTCCTGTATAGATATGGGCCCTTTAGGGGGTGGGGGGGGGGTAAAGTTGGCACTGAACCTATCTGCCAAGATGTTGGCAATATCAGTTGGTTCTGTAATTTTCGTGCCTTTGTGCTGTAACTCAGAGCAGATCTGGGTGTTGCCATCAAGATTCTTGACATAGCTATAGAATGCTTTGTGGTTGTCCCTAGAATCAGTGGTGATTTTGTTTTCATAGCTAACTTTGGAGGATCTTATAAGGGATCTCAGCTTCTTACTGAGACTGGCCAGGGAACTCCTCCACTCATGGGATTTTACTCTCTTTTGCAAAAGTTTCTTCTTTCTGTTGTAGAGTTTGTTTATGGCAGGGGACCAACAGATTGGCTTCCTTTTTTTTGGTGGATAGCGTCTTGGTTCTGTTTGGGATAGCATAATCCATGCACTCGTGTAAGTGCTTATAGAGTGCATCTGTGTAGGATTCAGCAATTGTAACTCTATTGTCCGTCTTGCATGGGTGTCATGAAGTTCACCAATTCTGTCATAAGAAGCATGAAGTTGGCTTTGGAGAAATTTTTTACCGTGGTTTCCTTAATAGGGGGTGGGGGCAGGATGTGGATATCAAGGGTGATTAGCTTATGGTCAGATTGGACCAACGAGGAGTTGACTTCAGGTGTGGAACACCAGTCACTCATGTTGGTAATGACTAGGTCTAGATTGTTGTTGCCCCTGGTGGGGGTGTGGATAAGTTGACCAGGGCACTGGAGTTTATGAATTCCAGAAAGCGTTGAGATAAGGAGTTGGTACACAAGTAGTTTTCCCAGTTAATGGTGGGGTAGTTGAAGTCACCCATTATTAGGGTGTTTGGTTGAACCCTAATATTTTCCAGTACATCAAGAAAAGAGGAGTGGGAATCCTGGGGCATGGTGGTGGATCTGTAGCAAGCTACAATTTGGATTGCAGTTTTGCCCAGAGTTAGTTGCACTTGGATAACCTTGGATGCATTATGCTGAGCAACTAGCCTGGAGGTGTGGATATTCTTAATGAATATGGACACACCTCCACCTTTGGTGTTTCGGCCCAGGTTACATGGCCAAAAAGTGTGGTATAAGGTATAGCCTGGAAGTGCAGGGGTGTTCTCTGGATCCTTGTACTAGGTCTCTGTCACTGCACAGATATTGATGTTCTCCATTTTAAGGAGTGCCTCGAGTGAGTGCATTTTGAGATTTAGACTTCTAGCATTGAGTAGCATTAACCTCAGTTTTTGCTTGCTGTTCCTTTCATGGTGGTGAACTTGTTATTTGAACCTTGCCTAAAAAAAGGCACTATAGGGGCAGAAAGAGCCTTAGCCGGTATCCAGAATCCCAGGGGCTACAGGTGCAAGCCATCTGTGGCAAAGTATCATGATCTGTCGACTATGTCATCCCAAGCAGACAGATACTTGATCCCCTTAGAATGACATCAGAAGCTTAGCCAATTGTTGAAGTCAATCATTTTGTCCTTGTACTGTGGTATCATTCGGGGTGATGGCAGAATGCTACTCAGGGCTAGGGTCATACCTGCCTGGGCTACAAGATCAGAGAGCTCTTCCATGTCTCTTTTCATGTAGTCCAGGGAGGTATGTCTCAGGTCATTCACATCAACATGGACAATGACAGAGTCATATTTGTACTTGTTGTGGAGTGACCTGAGTGTGTGGGTTATGTGGCAGATTCTGGCACCTGACAGGCAGCTGACAGTAACCTTTTCCTAGTTTAGCCTGGTGAGTGGGACATCAGTGTGCCTGATTATAGAGTCACCTATAACTAGTGTGTTGAGTACGTTGTTTTGCCTTATTGGCTGTGGTTGAGTGGCACACTGAGTCTGTGGGCTATGTGTCATTTGGTTTGTGTTGGGGTATAGAGGTTGCTTGCGTTTCTCCTTTGGAGATCTCTGTTGCTTAGCCAGATTATTACTGAGAGCCTCCTAAAATGTTTTTGTGTTACAATGTGTGGATTTTGGTGGTGTAGATTTAGTGAGACTATTTGATGAGTGTGGTGAGGAGCAAATGTTTACCTTCTCCTCATGACTGTCAAGTTCAGTCTTGGTTGGAGAGAGCTTTACCTCCAGTTTGGCTAGATAAGTGCATCTCTCATAGGTTGTAGTGTTGGGTGGTAGGAGGAGAGGGTTGTCTGTGTACATGAGGCAATTTCTACATTGCCTCAAGATGCCCAGATGCATCCGATAATAGGAGAGAACACTGGGAGCTGACCCTTGGACATGCCTGCATAAAAAATATTTTCCTCTAGATAAGTGAGGAAAGTGAGTACAAGAGCTGTTTTTCTCTAAGCAAGTGAGAAAAGTAAGTACAAAAACTGTTTTCCTCTAGGTAATGAGGAAGACTGAGTGCTATAGTAATTAGTAGCTTATTTAGTGCTTACAAGTTCTGAACAAGTGTTGAGCATGAATAAGCAAATTTAAGTGCTAAAACTAAGAATTTGTATCTGCACTAGATGAGTTACAGGACAGAAACAAGTGCAAATGCAGGCTTTCAAATCAGAATGTTGAGAGAGATGGAATAGATTGCCCAATTAGCCAATAACTACAATTTCTGGGCCAGAACCACTCCTTAGGTAGTAGACAGGTTACCTAGTGCTTACCACTCCCACTGATAAGTTAGAAGGCTTCCCTCCAACACAGAAAGGCTTGGTGGTGGGGGGGGGGGGGCTCAAAACTTACATACACTCCTTGATACAGAAAATCTGTATCTGGAACACTAGTTACAGGAAAGGTAGGAAACAGGCTTGCAGTTTTTTTTTTTTTTTTTACAGAAAAGTAGTAAAAAGAATTCACATGCAGTGCAAGCTAACACACTTGAGTATGTAGCAATATTAGATCAGATACAGTGTGAAAAATGCAATTAAATTAAAAAGGACTAAAAGCAAGTGCAGTAAGAGTTTATTAGGTAGAATGTGGTAAAGAGATGGGACTGGAGGAGTGTCCCAGATCAAATCTACAGTGGGGCGGGCAATTGCAAAAGCCACCACATTTAAACTAAAAACCAAAAATAGAGAGGGTGGGTAGGACAAAACAGTTTCAACAGAGATCTAAGCAACAACTAACAGTACAAACTCTAAAGCCAATAAAATATAGTCAGCTCTTTATATTTGCACATCAGTCTCTAAGAACAGGGAGACAACAGTTTCAACAGAGGTCTAAGCAACAATTAACAAACTCTATAACCAAAAAAATATATTTATACTCAGCTCTGTATATTTGCAGATAATCTGGGAGGCAGTCTCTCAGAACGCAGGTTCCAGCAATTAAATGCAGGCTGTTACTAACAGGTCAAATTTTATGCAAGTGATCCTTGAGTTACATAACACACAAGCTGTAAAAAACAGTTATACCAACTGAAGACACAACAGAAAATGGAGGGGGGTGGAGAAAACAGTTTCAACAGAGATCTAAGCAACAACTAACAGTACAAACTCTAAAACCAAAAAATATACGCTCAGCTCTGTATATTTGCAGATCAGTCTCTCAGAACAGGGATACAACAATTTCAACAGAGATCAAAGCAACAATTAACAAACTCTATAACCAAAAAAGATATACTCAGTTCTGTATATTTGCAGATAGTCTGAAGGCAGTCTCTCAGAACACAGGTTCCAGCAATTAAATGCAGGCTGTTACTAACAGGTCAAATTTTATGCAAGTGATCCTTGAGTTAGATAACACACAAGCTGTAAAAGCCAGTTATACCAACCGAAGACACAGCAGAAAATAGGTGTCGAACAGTTTCAACAGAGATCTAAGCAACAACTAACAGTACAAACTCTAAAACCAAAAAAATATTCTCAGCTCTGTATATTTGCAGATAGTCTGGAAGGCAGTCTCTCAGAACACAGGATCCAGCAATTAAATGCAGGCTGTTACTAACAGGTCAAATTTTATGCAAGTGATCCTTGAGTTAGATAACTCACAAGCTGTAAAAAACAGTTATACCAACTGAAGACATGGCAGAAAATAAGGGTGGGGTGGGGAACACAGTTTCAACAGAGATTTATGCAACAAATAACAGTACAAACTCTAAAACCAAAAAATATACTCAGCTCTGTATATTTGCAGATCAGTCTCTCAGAAAAGGGAGACAACAGTTTCAACAGAGATCTAAGCAACAATTATCAAACTCTATAACCAAAAAAATATATACATATGGTACTAAACTGTGGACATTCAGTGGCCATCACTACTCTTGAGAGGTATGACTGTGTGAATCTTTGATGTCTAAGGCCTACTACTAGATAATGGACACACATAAGTGACATAAGTCTCTACTGTCACATGTTAAGGTCATTTCTGAACAAATCTCTCACCTTTTACTAGCTTACATTACCAAGTAACAATATGTAAGGATATGCCATTCATTCGTATTATTAAATATACTCCAAGTTCAACTCTTACCTTATAAATCCAGCAGTTGCAAAAGTTATAATTCAGAACAGACTATGTCTGATGCTAGGAGTATACAGCCATTACAGAGATAGGTAAAGGTTGTGAACATTGCCTGGCATCAATGTTGATATAGGTATGTGCATAGTAGGAAGGTTTTAGCCACTTAGGTGGTCAGTGAGTGTGCCAGGTGCTGCCTTTTAGCCAATGTGAGGGCCTATTGAGCATGCCTACATCTGCCTACACCCACAGCAGCTGATGGTTTCCCTCTGACTCCTTACCTGTGTGTGGCTGTGCTGAGCTTATCAGTGGTGGTGGGATGTGTGCCCCTTCCCCTTTTTGATCCTGCTGGAGCTGTTTTCTCAGGATGATGCTGTGTAGCATGACACATACAGTGAATATATATGGGCTGTCAACACACATGTTTACAATCCTTCCCTTGGCATTAAACATGACTTGGCAGTTAATAGCATGGAAGCCCTTTCTATTTATGTAGAGCCTTCCCTTTTCCCCTGATGGTGCCTTAATTTCTATTTGGGAACAATCTTTGTTACCCAGTACTTCAGGGTAGTGTGCTACAGGGGAGAACTCCTGCATATTTGTGGCCCTGTCCTCAGGAGCATTGGGAAAATATATGTAGTCACTGGCATCTTGCAGCATAGCATTGAAGAACTGATGGAGGATCCTGAATGCTGATGCATGTAACAACCCCTTGCATGTCCCCTGTTAGTCTCTGAAAGGTTCTTGTAGCTAAAATTCTAAGTGCTATACATACCTTTGTCTACACTTGTATGGGTTCCCCTCTGTTTGCCCTGGATCTATGTGTAGGCTGACAGATGTTGCAGAGTTCTTGTAGTGTGTCTCCCTGTAGCACTCTACAATTTCCACCTCGTGCAAATAGTGAAATGTTAAACAGGGTCTGAAAACTCTTCTTCTTGGCCATTGTCTATTAGCAGTAGCAGCAGCAGCAGCACAGAATTCAGCCTGTTGCACATGCACATGAATTAAATCAACAGCAGCCCCTGATATTCTTTCAGTGTAGACACCTTTCTGTGGCTGCATTCCAGTACGTTATAGAATTCACAGGGAAAACCAGCACTGAGTCTATATGATTGCATTATAGTTTGTTAAATAGCTCCTCCATCTTGGATTGGTTGATTAGCATACAGTTCAGCTGCTTATGCTGTAATTAGCATGCCACAGTTACTTTGAGCGGCTCTGCACCCCGTGTAGAGCAGCTTACTGAATCCAAAACAGTGTGCTATCATGTGAGGTGCACACAGTGTAAACACACCATGTAGGCTTTATTGAATCTGGTCATATATGTGCCCTAGTGATCTTAGAATTAAAATATGTCACTTAGCTGTAATGTTGTTTAACAGACCACATTCACATTAACCAAAGTAATATACTAGAATATAAAGTTTCTCCCATCGTTTTTTTTTTCATATAAGGAATACTGCTAAAATTTTAAATACTGTTAAAAGAGGTACTGAATAATTTTTGCCAGCAAATTTCTTTAAGTTTGCATATGCAGGAGAAATGTACTAGCCTACTGAAATGCAGAACTAATTAAATACAAATTAAATACAACAAATGTAAAATAAAATAAATAAATAAAATAAATAAATAGGCACAACTCTCACACACTGACAAAGTATATTTGCATGCTCCCTTATCAGAGATTCTTATTGCAGCCCCCATCCCTTTATGTACTTATTCTCACTGTCATATTTTAATAAATTCCCCATACCATCCCAAGGGATACTTAGACATATTATTTGTCACATAAATTACCCACACTTTTCTCAAGTAATCCATTTTACAACCCCAATGGTGCTTAACTACACTGAAAAGAAAGTAGGCCTAAAGATTTCAAATCTGTCCGGTCACAGAGTAGTCTGCTCACAGTCACATGTCAAAGTGATAGGCAAGATGTATCTCAATGTCTGTTCAATTCACTGTAAGACAAAGGAAAAAGGGAGCTTACTGACTCAGAACCTACTTATATTACCTCCTTCTCTTGGCCATCTCTACCTGCTTAGATTCTACCCTTCTAGGTGTCTAGTTGGTGAGTAGTTCTTCCCCTTGTTAGTTCTGATCCATTATCCTGGATCATTTCAGCATAACATTCCCAGCAGCAGGGCAGAGGAGGATGAGGACCAAGGTTAAGCACTCCATTCCTAGACTTCTTTTATCAGGTAAACACTGAGTACATCTTCACAGCTATGTCACACTGACACTGTAAGACTGCAGTTGTCTTATATATATTTTTTTAAGTTAACCAATCCAGTCTGGACTTATCCAGTTCTTAATTTTTCTTCTTGAAATGAGTGTGTCATTCTAGATGAGAGCAAACATATGTATTATCACTCAAGATGGATATATTCCACAAGACAGAACACTGTGTTTTAAGGAATGGACTCAACTTTCTTCTCTCCGGTTTAATGGCATGCACATAACATAAAAAAGATAGTCTCCCTGAACACACAGTTGTGATGCTGCAAATGTTGTATGTTCAGTGCCTCAGTATGATGTATGATGATCTGGATAAATCCAGATGGATTGGTTGATATTTAGTTGAAAAACAGAAGAAAACTGTCAGAGTCACATCATTGTGAAGATTGTACTCAGTGTTTACCTCAAAAAGAAAGTTTGGAAATAGTGTGCTTTGCCTTGATGATGCTTGAAATAGTCAGCATGGATTGTACCCATTATCCAACAATAAGACATGCAGTCCAGATAAAGGAGATAATCCTCCTGCCTCAGGCAGATAATTGTATCTACTTAAACTTCTTTTTCTGAATGCTGCTCCTTGTTAAGTTTGGAGATCCTTCTCAAACTGATCTGTCTGTCTGGATGTCCATCTTTCACTGTTCTAGAGGGAGCTCTGTCTAAAAGTGTTCTGTCTGTCAGGACCTCCCTATTAGACTGCTCTTCCTGATTTTTGGCATTCATATTTTGTCTTTCATACGTTCAGAGGTTAAGCTAACAGCTTAAGAGCCCTTACAATATAACCTAAGCTCAAAAAGATGGTATGTGTTTGTACCTATGTTTTGATATCTTACAGATTACCCCTGTCCATAAGGGACACAGGCACTACCTCAGGTGTGAATTTGCGATTCCCCATCCATTGACCCAAACTGCATTTGAAGAGGGCCAGGATGGGCTCTGCTTAATGTGAATAGGAAGCCTATATGCATTCTTGTACCATTTCACTGTATATACCTTATACTTTTATACTGTTTTATAACACCTTTCAATTTATGTTTCTTGAAACTTTTCCTTTAGTAGCATGTCTTTCTTTTAATTATTTTATGGCATTGCCCATAATACCTTCTTCAGACTATCAAATTCTTCATTTTAGGTACAAGTTGTATAGATATTTCATGATCATCAACCTTGTTTCCACCTTTATGCACGTTGTTATAAAATGAGTAAAACTGAAATATGATGTTACTCACTTCCATAGTCTTGCTTCTGTATTATAATGACTATTCACAACTCATGTTGGCAGACTGCCTGAGTTTATTATTTGTTCACATGATTAGTTATTCTGATCACTGAAAATGTTTTGCACTTTTGAAACAAAAGTTTCTAGAAAGATTTCAGTGCTCAAGAGTCACTGTAAGAATACATATGAAATATACAGTTCATTCACTGTTCCAGCTCACTAATGTGCCTACTATTAAAAATGTATTTAAATAATTATTGTTTGTCTGCTAGTTGTAGAGTTTATGTATGTATACAGTGCCAGTAAAACACAATGTCTCTTAACTGTTACAAACAGAGGTCAATACCAGATGCATATTATGAGGTTTGTCTGTACCGTAGCATGGCTAGCCACCCGATGGTGTAAACCTTGGCTGTAGATCTTTGTCACTGTTGAAGTGACACCTTCACTCCACATGCCAAAATGGAAAAAAAGGACGGTGAATGGGTGGATGGACTGATGCCACTGTTTTCTGAAACAAAATATAACAAATAAATGAGCTGCTGTTATACCTAATAAAACCTGTAGCAGTTAAAGCAAAAAATATGATTTAAGTGGCAACTAGGAGTGTTTTCTGTTTCATGAAAAATTATACACTTTTGCCCTATGAATGCAAAAAAGGAAAGAAAATATATCAAGATTGTAACTTTCTGTCTTCTGCTCAGAACCACAAAAATTATAAATAGGATATGAGAATGTAATTACAGGATCTAGGGGATGGACTCAATAAAGCTTACATGGTGCACTAAGACCATGTACGTGTCACTGCATGATGCGCTCATGGTAACGAGCTGTTTTATATTCAGTAAGTGGCTCTACATGCCATGTAGAGCCATGTAAACATGGTAGAAATTGTGGCATGCTAATTACTGCATAAGCAGCTGAATTTATGTTAATCGACCAATCCAAGATGGAGGAGCTTTTCAACAAACTATAAAGCAATCAGGTACACTCAGTGCAGGTTTTGCCTGTGAATTCCAAAACCTATTGGAATGCAACCACAGAGACTACATAGAAACAATGTTAGGGGTGCTGTTGCTCTTGCATATGTGTATGTTCAACAGGTGGCCCAAATCTATGCTGCTGCTTGACCTTGGCCAAGAAGGTGAAGGGTGTTTAGACCCAGTTTAACTTTTCACGATCTGCATAAAGTGGAAATTTTAGGGCACTACAGAGTAGATAGAAACACACTACAGCAACTCTGTAACGTCTGTCATTATCAACTGAGAGTAAGGGCAAACCGAGGGTAACCAATACCTGTGGAGACTAGAGGTATGTGTAGCATTAGAATATTAGTTACAGGAACCTTCCAGAGACCAACAGGGGATGTGCTACGGGTGTCACAGACATCAGCATCCAGGATCCTACATCAATTCCCAAATGCTATGCTACAACATGCCAGTGACTACATACATTTTCCCCATACTCCTGAGGACAGAGCTACAACTATGTAGGATTTCTACCCTGTAGCACACTACCCTGAAGTCTAGGGTTCCATAAACTGCACAGACATTGAAATCAAAGCACCACCCAGTAAACATGGAAGGGCATAGATAAACAGAAAGTGTTTCTGCTCCATTAATTGTCAGGTCATGTGTAACACTTAGGGAATCAACCTAAATGTATGTTCTGGCAACCCAAGCAGTTAGCACGATTCCTATATCTTACACAACTTTCAACTCCATCAGGGGTTTCGGTGGATGGGGGGATAACCCTCAGGGTAATTTACTGGGGGATGCAGGTTATGCACCTGAGTCATGGTTGATGACACCCATCAGAAATATACCCCTACCCAGCAAAAAATGCTATAATGAGGCACACACTTAAATAATAAATATCATGAAGTGTGTGTTTGGCCTGCTAAAGTCATGGTTCCAGTGCCTAGATACATCTGAAGGAGCCCTGCAATACAATCCCCTTACTCATTCTGACATTTTTTTACTGTCTCTGCCATCCTTCACATTATTATTTTGAGAAAACAGCCTTAGTAGGAGCATCAAGGGTAAGGGGTACACATTCCACCACCACTGGTAATGTCAACCCAGCCAAACACAGGTGAGGAGTCAGAGGGGGAACCACCAGCAGCTGTGGGTGTCATTAGATGTAGGCATGCACAATATGTCTTTGTGCTGGTCAAGAGGTAATGGATAGTACACATGCTCACCTCCTATGGGGGTAAAACCATCATCCTGTGCACATACATATTGTAGCATTCATGCCAGGCAATGCTCCCATCATTTACTTATATATGTAATGGCTGTGTACTGCTAGCACCACACAGAGTCAACCCCAAATTAAAACTCTTCTAACTGCTAGACTATCAAGGTAAGTGTTAAACCTGGAATAGGAAAATAAATGGCTAAGAACACAAATGATTGTCAGATCCTTCCTTACTGTTATTGCTAACATAAGAAGAAGCTGGGTGATTTTTACAGTAATGATATCAATATGTGACAGCAATGATTTATGTCAATAGACAATAGATGTGTTCTCTATCAACTAATAGTTCTCATGCATCAAAGATTAACACATTTCAAAAACCTGTAAGAAAGCAGTACAATTTCCAAAGAGCATCACAAACACATGTATACTAAGGACTCAGTCAGCTATGCACTCTGGTCATCACAGAAAAGACTTATGTATCCCTGAATCCAAAAGATAGCAACCAAGGATATGGCACAGTTAACATCATTTGCACAGGGTGTTGTTTGGGGAGGGGGTGGCAGGAGAACAAGTATGACATAAAAGATGGTGAGTGCATGTGAGTAAGAAAGAAAACCAGGCAGAAATTTTGGTAAACTACCAAATGGCCACTGAGTCCAAATGAGCTGTAAGGCTTATGACTGACTCATGTAACTGTTTGTGTGTGTGTGTGTGTGTGTGTGTGTGTGTGTGTGTGTGTGTGTGTGTGTGTGTGTGTGTGTGTGTGTGTGTGTCTGTATGGTCACACAAGGTGAAACAGCCAAGCTCTCTGCTAGCTCTATGTTCTGGTATATTGGACAGCTTTGAGCTGTGCATGGTAGAGGTAATAGTCCATTGGCATCAGCCCCAACTGTGAGAACTGGCTCTGCCAGGAATTGCAATGGCACAGCCATTCCCATGATCAGATGCACTGCTGATGCCTGAATGTGACTGATGTCTGCTGCATGAGATCTCATCACAAGTACACCCAGGACCACGACCCCCATGGCATACCATGTCTGGGTGTGGACACCTCAATCACTGACAGTGGAGTAGAAGTAGTTCCACTACTGGTGCATGATTGGGCTAACATCAGATGATGCTGCTGACCTATAGCCACATGGATGCCTTCCCCCTCCCAGCAGATGTTCCATCACAAACATTGCCTGTTCCATCGTGTCACTCATCCAATCCATTGAACTGGCTGCAAGGCAGAGGTAGTCATGCATATCAACCTGTGCCACATCTACAAACCTAAACATTTCCTCAGAGGCCCTATTAGAATGTGCCTGCACCTTCATGATGGCCTTAAACATACATCAAATGGCATGTAAAGACACACCAGGATCAGGTGGAGGGTGGACAACAGGCATCCTATGAGGGGTCTATATTAGAACACTGAAGTTTCAGAACTTCGAATGTTCTAATATCGACCCCTAATAAGCAAAAGCTGAAAATAGCAGGGAAAGAATTTGGTTGTCCGTTCCTGTCACGTCACTATTTTCAGCACTGTGGTGGAAAGTTACGGGTCGGGTTCAGGTAAGTGTGCGATTGTGTGGACGTGAGGGTTAGGGTGGGTTAGGTGAGTTAGGGTTAGGGCGTGGGTCAGGTAAGTATGCAAATGTGTGGACGTGAGGGTTAGGGTGAGGGTAGGTGAGTTAGGGTTAGGGCACGGGTGAGGTGTGTGTGCGAAAGTGATGTAACTTAGGGTTAGGGTTTCGGTTAAGGTAAGTGGGTAGATAGTGGTGTATGTACAGCTTAGTGTAGGGTTAGATGTAAGATTTTAGGTGTATGTGTGTGGATTGCTGTTTGTTTGGTGTGTTTGTGTTGTGTGTATGTGTTTTGGAACAGCAATTTTTTTGCTGTTCTGAATTTTCGATGTTAGCAGTTTTTGGTTACTAGGGGTCAATATTAGAACATTCGAAGTTCTGAAACTTCGATGTTCTAATACAAACCCCTCTATGAGCATCCCTAATAAGCCCCTGTGTGGCACCTCATCCAGACTTTGGCTATGTCCAGAGACAACTGGCACTGAAGCCATAGTAACTACACCACCCTGATCAAGTGTATCACTCTCCACCTGTCCAATATCGCAGGGCTTACTAGAACAGGTATGCATAAACCTACTCTCTGTGTCTGAAAGAAATACAGGAAATGGCTGAATATTAACCTCAGTGTCAGATTCAACTTCTGCACCTCTTGACTGTGCCTGTGTTTGGCCAACAACATCATCATCATCAGAGTCTGCTGATACTCTGACGTCAGGTGGTAGGAGTCCTACACTTCCACTGTCAAGATCACCTGTGATAATAAGCAACACAGGAACAAAATTACTACCTACACTAAAAGTTAATATTATGATAATAAACTAACACTGATGTCGCTATCACAGATGGTATAGCAATACACATCCCCATGACACACACCTCACACATATGGATAAATGCATATTTCTGACAAATGGTCATCAATAACCAAATAAAAACATTTATCTTACCATGTGTGTGCAGATAAATCCACACTTGCTAGGGAGGATAGTCTTTGAAGAATTGAACCAAATTAAGAATGCAATCATCACAATTGCAGTAACACAGGAGGACAGAAAATACACAATTTTGACCTATATGTCCACTAACAATACTTTTAACTGAAATTTGACTGACAAGTCCACCCAAAGCCCATGTGTAATGAAAAAATGCGTCATTAATTGTATCAATTTATCAATAGGTTTGTCCAAATAAATAAACACATGAACTATTACTTACAATATTTTACTATACAAGCAAATCTTACAAATTGACATCTGTAAGCTTACCTCCTCCTGATAAACAATTATTCTCCCAGAAACATCAGCACCAAAATTAATCACATGTTGTTGTGCAGTTTCCACTGCACCTGGCAGTGGACAGGAACTCTTCATTTGCTGTCAGTGGTGGCGCTGTTGCAGACCCCCCTGCCCATAGCCAGCTGTTCATGGGCAGCTGCACTGCTCTCCTCTGGGCTGATAAAATCATATCATGACCCATGACACACCTGATCATAAATTCGGGTGTGCCCCCCATGGCATTTACATAATTGAATATCTGATTCCAAACCTGCATTCTGTCAGCCATATCCCCATGTCCTCTCTCAAAAAGAAAGATGCTGTGGCACCCGAATGCCTGCACTATGACATCATTTTCTGAGACACCGAAAGGGGGTTTATGTGTATTTGTATACGTGAGTGGCATAGTCCCATGTGACATAAAACAGAGAAGGTTACAACACATAAATATCACATAATGAAATTCCTGTTTATACACACATGAACATTATACTTTCAACATTAACCACTGGAAACACAAAGTTCAGTTATTAAAATGTAAGGTTATGTGGTTGTACCATATCACAATCACATGCAAAGTAATCTTTAGTCCAAAACAAGGAATACCAAAGGAGTAATGAATTATTTACCACAGAAAGATAAGGATGGCTACACAATTTCAAGAGCAAACCCCTTGAAATACAACTTTTGTTGTGGCAACATACAAATGGTAATTTGCTCCCCCACCCCCAAAACAATATGCAAATAACAGTTTGTACAAACTAAGGAATACCACATAATTACATTGTTATAAAAGCTTTCAATTCAATTCTCACAAAATATGTGTACAAATGTACAACAGAAAAGTCAGTTTTATATGATTGCCAGTCACCTCTTACTGTGCCCAGCACTCCCATGAAGGTGTCTATAGCCCATCATAGAAGCCTAACACACCTACACGCCTGTGTCATTGACAATATAGTTCATTATATTTCCCTGAAATAACATAAGAAGACAGTAAGATAACCAGTTGTAACAATAACACTTTTAATAAAACTTAATAAAGGCTGTCTATCTGAGAAAGTAAAATGCCTGCCAAAAATACCTATGTCAACAGTGAACTATAAGAAGTCCATACAGAATAAATTCCATTTTATAATATCTATATATATATATATATATATATATATATATATATATATATATATACATATATATATATATTTTTTTTTTCCCTTTGTAATGCATTAATAAATCTAGCATGTATTTGAAAAATACAATCATACCTTAGCACGATCAGAAGCCTTCTGTGCAGATAAATCAAAATAAATAGCAGTCTGTGTTCTCCACACACACAAGTCTCCTCAACTTCAAGTTCCTTAGCTACACAGTTACCTTTTCATAGTGCAAATTCAGGCCTCTGATCATGGTGAAGATGCAAATGAGGTGCTCTGTCACATACATCAGTATGTATTTGTACCAAGCTGAACTGAGGTGAGCTACCTGCTGCAACTCTGAGCTGAGATACCAGACAACCAGAGGTTTCTGAGCTTCCAAAAATATAAATTGTCTATCGTTTGCCTATTTAAACTATTTGCTGAACTTTTTAATGCCTACAACCTACTTTTATACTGTGTTTATTTACTATGTACTAAACTGCACTGTTATACTGCAAGTGCCTGTTACACTGTCCCTTTAAAATCAAATTGTATTGCTGTTTTCACTGTTTAGAAAGCTTCTTTGTTGTTTCCACTGTTTTACTGGTATTTTTCATTGTTTTAAAGCTATCTGATCTGCCTTCTCTGGTTTTCCTACCAAGCAGTACTTAATTAACTGATCTATTAACTGTTTAAATCATTCTTTAGAGCTTCCTGGCTGATTTTCTGCTGTTTTAAATCTTTTTTCTGCTGTGTTAAATATTTTCTAGTATTTCCTGCTGAAACTAGGGTAGCTAGTAACTGTAGCATATTCCAGATCCAGGCCTGCTGTTTCTGAAACTGTTTGTAGTGGTTTGTTTGCTTTGAGCACATTTTCCTGGCCATCTTGGATTGGAAGGGGCCTATCTGCTCTTTTGTGAGACAATTGTGCTTGATTGGCACCTGACTGGTAAAAGGAGGCCAGTCTAGGACTTGGAATAAGCATTCTCATTGGTCCTTTTGAATTTCAAGTTTTTTCAAGTTTTAGCTTCTGGTATTTAGACCCTGCACCTGAGCAGGTTTCTGCTTGTTTGCATGTAATGCAGCACCATGCACTGCTGCACAATTGTGCACCAAGCTGGACAGTTAAATTCAACTAATTTTCCTTTAAAACACAGGCAGAAATATCCATTTGCTGTGCTCTTCTGTGATTGTTTCTGAAAAGCCATCCCTAGTGACAGTCTTCAACCTAAGCTTATGGACAGTAGGACTACCCTTATTTTTCCTGCCAACCTTGTTGACTTGGGTTTTTTGAGGCAATGTATACAGACAACCCTCTACTAATAATACAGTCTAGTACAGAGTGCGAGAGACATATTTACACCAAGAATCTAGAATCCATGCTCTTTCTCACTCAAAATAGGAACACAGAGAAAGTTGTCAACTCACCTGCCAGTACATATCCACATAGTATCACTACTCATACACATATTACGCATCAGACATCTAAATCAATGTATGAGAAGGTTCTCCTGAAAAACTTACCAAAACACCAGAGACCTCCAAAACGCAAGTCTGCTACAGCTAATACAGTCTCCACAGCACCCATAACACATACCCCTGGATTTACTATTCTTCCATGCAGGACTAGCTTAGTCCTGCATGGAAGCAGCCATTTAGGAGCAGGATGGCAGTGCACCATGCATATTAATGAACGGGACACTGCCAGAGCTCATAATCTTACACAAAGTATGTAAGAGTGCAGGGGGCATGTCTGAGAGCAGGGCTCTCGGAATACATACACCCCTGCAATGAAGAACAGCAGAAAGCCTTAAACAAATGAGCAAGACCACTCATAGGTGTATGCATACCCCCAGCAACATCCCTCCACATGTACAAGAGCAATAGTTAACATAAAAAATATAAAGATACTTTTCTTTTATGAAACAGATTAAATATGAATGTAGGTGCACTGGTTTGCCCATCACTTAGCTACACTTAATGCAACTTAAATGGCAGAAGAAGATAAAAAGCAAGATATATGCAAATGAAGCAGTAAAGCAATAGTGTAGTGGGAAGAGCATTCGCCTTATGAACAGTCATTCCCAGTTCGAGTCCCACTGCAGCACCTTCCATTTTCCATGTCAAATCACGTTATGACCAATATTTTTAGTTGCATAACCTACTAAATAACATATATTTGTGAACTGGAGTACTGCATTAAATGCAGATGTGAGGTGTCAGTGTCATAATGTTGCAAAGTCCACAGATAATCACATGTGCCACATGCAGTATATGTACATAGGAATCAGAGTTACAAATGGAAGGCAAAATGTGTCATGAATGATGACTTCATACAGCTTTCAAATCCCCCACCTTCCCAAGAACCATTAGACATTACTGTCTAAATTACTGCAGTGGCAAGTGGGAGTAAGTGCTAGTTAGCAAGTGCAAGCACTATTAAGCAGTAGTAAGTGGGAGTAAGCATATGTAAGCACCAATAAGCTGGTTTAAGCCCGTTTGTGTGGGGGTAAGCAATGTGCACACAAGTTAAGCAATATGGAAGCTAACTCTCTAAAAGCATATTTAACTAAAGGTTAGTAGTTCTTATCCTCACACAAACCCATGCAAACCCACTTAAAAGGGCTTAAAAGTGCCTTAATCACTCTGTATCCAACAGCCACTGTTCTGCCTAGCAACAAAATAAACAGCCTTGCAGGTCTTGAACCCAGGACCCTATACACTATTGTCACAGTAGTTAACCACCAAGTCATCACAGCAGCACATAGGATTGAGGTATCACCAAACAAATCCTCACTATAGTAAAAACAAACTGAACATGTGAAAGAAATCAGCATACAGTCATATGTTCTAGAGGTTCATAGGTTCATAGGTTCATAGGTAAGTACTAGGCTATCTGCCCGAGGAAATCTATAAGCCTAGCCAGAATGTGTTGGCTTTTGCCACCCATATCAAGAGTCTTTTTTAATCATGTATTACTACATTTTTCTTTAAGCAATGTTTCTAGAAAATCTCCACTTAGTCATATGCCTTAGGTTTTTGTCTGGATTGAAGCGGCAGTAATGCAATTTTCGCTGCAGGGTCTGTACTTCTGTATTTCTACAGCCAGTTATATTCTAGTTTTTCTGCTAGAGTATTGTATTCTGATTATCATTTACCTGCTTAAAGTTGCATTCCAGTGACTTTCTGTTTGATTCTTTGCAAATGTTTTTCCGTTCTTGTACCTGCCCCAAGCCCCAGTGTTCTTCCCACTGCTCCCTACTGTTTGTACACTAAATTACAGTCTTTCCTGCCCCAGTGTAAAAAACAGAGTTTCTGAAATTCTAACCTATCTGGTATAATTAACTGTAGCTCAGAGTCATAGAGCTAAGAAAACTGATCAACTACAGCTTCTGAAGTTAAAACAGCTCCATTACTGGATTTTACTTGATTGAATCTCTCTCTAGCAAATTTGCTATAACCAGCATGAAGCAACACTCACCCAGGGTCTTTTATTCAAAGTACTGAGAAGTGTGGAAAGCCTTAAACTGAGAAACAAGATTTTCTTCAAAAAGGGAAGAAGAAGAAAGAAACTGCTCCACTGCACCTTTGCTGTTAAACTCACACTATAGTGGGAGGTCTGCACAAGAGTTTTTTCCCCCTGTACGAGACCTGCAAAAACTATAAAACCAGGGACACTTTATTTATTGATTGATTGACTGACTGACATTTGTTGACTGCGAAATGTCCACTGGGTCAGAAACCCATTTTCAGTAGAGGCCTGGGGAGAAAAGCTCCACAAAAGGTTTTATTACACAGAACTTTAAAGATAAAAATATACAATGTGCATAGGCTTTGAAAAAATACATTAGACATGAATATATAACATGCAGTACTTTAACAATAAAAAGCATTCAAATAAAGATGTAGTTTGATTTAGTTGTATAGATCAGAGTGTAGCATGTGTGCTCTATGTCTTTAAGGAAGCATGCGAGGTTGTGCGTGCATGTATATATCCCAGACACGTGCAATCCCTAGTGCCATTTTGAAGAAACAGCCAGTGTGTAAGCATGTACGATCACAGCAGTTAGTTTGTATAAAAGTTAGTCATAGTCAAATAAGCTTTACAGTAATGAGTTTGTATAGAATAAAGCTGCTTAAACAAAATCCACGAAGACTCGTTTATTCGTGTACCAACACAAAAGTGAAAGATAAATGCTTAGAGTCCGGTTTTTAGGGTACTGTTTGGGTGGGCTTGCCAAGGTTTGGGAAAATGTCTAGATTATTTGTGCCTCAGACAAGTCATAGTTTCAGACTTTCAGAGCTCTCAACTAATGAGTAACAAATCTAGAAGTAAAAAGGGACACAAAACATTATTACCGTCCACTTGAGACACTGACAGAATAAGAGAATGTGAATTAATATGGATTTTCTGTCATTTTCTGCTATGTGTAATTCACCACCTTTTCTCCAAAGGTCACCAGTTTTAGGAGGGATTAAGGGAGTCAGAGCTGAGTCAAAATCAGAGGTATCCCTGAGGTGACAGATATGGATTTCATATCTTGCAGAAAATGCATATTAACATAAATCCTGTCATCATAACAACTTTCTAATTTTATAAGAGCAATATTTAAAATCTGTCCCCAATTTTGAGCCTTTGCCCCCCCCCCCATTATTTTAAGCTTTATTTGGACTTCTTGTGCTAAGAGGTTGTGAGGTATGCGTACCTCTTAATTCTAAAAGGAGTTGCATCCACTTCTAGCTCTGACACACACACATACACACTCGCACCTTTTTAAAAAAATGTTTTGTTTGTTTTAATTTTACTCTCACTAAATAGCAAAAGCAATATTTACCAGGTGTAAAATAATGGCAACTGTTATCTCCACCAAGCTCCACGGCAGCAAATTAATATGCTGCCATGAAGTGGCACTTATTTTTCAGCAGGAATTACCTGTACATTAACACCCTGCTGGAGAATGTTCTGCAAACTGAGTGGTGATGTAGAGGTTGCCCAAGATCTAAACTGGATCAACAATTAGTTAACTGGCAGATCACAGTGTGAAAATTTTATGAGAAAACACCTATACGGCTACCTCTAAATAGAGGAATACATTTTAGCCCCATCCTGTTTTTAGTACAGTTGTGCAAGTTGAACTTACCATAACAGTAGATGCTCGAATGATCACTGGTGCAGTAACCTTAGCTACATGGGTTATATCCTGCCAAAGATATAACAGCCGGCCAGCTTTCAAACATTTAGGGCACTTTTCATGTCCCCAAACTGCAAAGCTCTTTAGTTTTCCTGCCAGCAGAGAGGAAGGCTGAGCCCTGAAAGGACAGAAATAAATTAAAAAAAAAATAAACTGCACACCCTGGAATGGAAAAAATCACCAAAAATATGGGGGAAGGAGCAGCTCCTGCAGCAATGATCATTTGAACATCCAATGTTACAGTAACTTCAGCTTACATAACTGTACTATGCTCTTCATAGTAATTACTGCTGCAGTACCCTTGATATGGGATGATTACCATAGCCAACTGGTGGTCTATTGGAAGTAATGACAGGATCAATAAGTAACTCGATGGGTTGCCAACTGGCTTACTGACAGAACCCAGACTGTAAAAGTAGCCGACTCCAAATCCAGCTCCAGACAAGTGACAAGTGGAGTACCTCAGGGTTCAGTCCCGGGACCACTCTTGTTTGGCATCTACTTCTCTGAAGTACAGGCCAACACTAAGGGACTCTGGCTAACAAAGTTTGCAGATGACTGCAAACTGGGAGCCCTTATTGAATCTCCAAATTATGTGGATATTCTACAAAAGGGCCTTACAGAAACAGATGCCTGGTGCCAGACCCATGGGCTCAAGCTTAATGCCACGAAATGTATAGTTATCCCTTTTGAGAAAAAACATGTACCCATGAACTACCACATAGGTGGCAGGACACTAAACATCAAAAGTGTGTTGAGAGTATTAGGGACACAAGTGGACAGTGGTCTCACTTTCGATAACCACATCACCACAACAGTCAGGAAATCCTTCTACGTGGCACACCTCATCACTAAGGGCTTTTCATCCAGAAAAAAAGGAGGTCATTGTCCCACTGTACTCATCCCTCATTAGACCCATTATAGAGTATAATGCCCCATTTGATATGTACCTCACAAGACATCTGCAACAGCTGGAAAGGCCACAGAAATACCTCACTAAAAGAATCACAGGCCTAAAGCAGATGCCATATGCTGACCATCTAAAAACACTCCAGCTATACTCTGTCACATATCGTCTACTCCAGGCCATGCCAAACCCTGAGCTGTTGGACATGTTCCACTTAAAGAAATCCCAATCCCTCAGAGCCACACACTCCAGGGATCTAAACCTTATCATCACAATGAACAAAACATGTTGGAGGGATAGGTTCCTGACCCAGAGACTCCCCATACTCTGGAATAGACTGCCCATACATGTCAAGCAGAGCGCCTCATTGGCCCTCTTCAAAAGGAACCTTGATGATTGGATGGGAGATAGGAAATTCACCACGGGGATCATGTCAGTCACCCTGCTAGACAGGGGCCCAGAGAAGTAAATATTGTGGGAAAAAATTTCCAGGGAATTGTTGTGGCTAGGCTTGCATAGGGCTTAGGGCCGATAGCCTAGTGCCAACCTAGGAACCTGTGATTAGAAATATCATGGCTGAAGGAATCATGTATGCATAGTAGAGACTGAGAAAGTAAGAGATCCAAAGGTTCATAGGTAGGTACTAGGCTATTGGTCCTAGGGCCTATATAAGCCTAGCCAAAAAGGTACACTGGCATTCGCCATCCAAGAAAATTATTTTCCTGTGCCACTGTCGAGCAGAGCCGCAGAAGTGACCCCAGGGGTAAATTTCCTATTTCCCATCCAATTATCAAGATTTTTCTTGAAGAGTGCTAATGAGGAGCTTTGCTTGATATAGATAGGTAGTTTGTTCCAGAATATAGGGAGTCTCTGGGACAGGAATCTATCCCTCTAGCATGTTCTGTTTATTGTGGTGACCAAGTTTAGGTCCCTAGAGCATGTAGCTCAGAGGGGTTGGGATTTCTTTAAGTGGAGTATGTTCAACAGCTCTGGGTTTGACATAGCTTTGTATGCTAGGCAGAGATCGCCTTTGAGTAGGCGATGTGCGACTCAGTAAAGCTGGAGTTTATTGAGATGGTCTGCATAAGGCATCTGTTTGAGGCTGGTAATCATCTTTGTGAGGTATTTCTGCAGCCTTTCCAGTCATTGTAGATGTCTTGTGAGGTACATACCAAAAGGGGTGTTGTACTCTATAACTGGTCTAATGGGTGATGAGTAGAGGGGGACAACGAACTCTTTTTTCCTGGATGAGGAACCTTTTGTGATGAGGTGTGCCACGTGGAAGGATTTCCTGACTAGTGTGGCGATGTGATTATCAAAGGAAAGACTACTGTCCACCTGTGTCCCAAGGTCTCTTATCACACTTTCAGTGTTAAGTAGACTACCGCCTATGTGGTAGTTTATGGACACAGAGTTTTTACCAAAGGGGATGACAGTGCACTTTTTGGCACTGAGCTTTAGGCCATGGCTTTGACACCAGGCATCTGCCTCAGTGAGGCCCTTTTGTAGGATGTCCACATCATTAGGAGTTTCGATTATGGCTCCTAGTTTGCAGTCATCTGCGAACTTTGTTAGCCAAAAAAAAAAAAAAACATCCAGCAAACTATCCAGAAAAGACGTCATTCATAAAACAAGTATCTGAAGTATATATGCATGTAATTGACTGTAGTACTTGGTCCATAATAATGGGACAGATGATGTGGAATGATTTACATGTGCCACCAGGTCTTCTTGTTGTAATGATGTTCAGCTGAACAACTGCTAAGGACAATAGAGTCTGTCCCTGTGGGTAGTGTGCCACACCCGTCAACCATGCAGAGCAGTACTGACTGATAAGATGTAAGCTACCATAGTGTGTGTTGTGTAATGGGAAGTATGTATATTACTGTGGCCAATAACTGGTGGTGGAAGTAATGCCACAGTGATGGACACGTGGGTTCCACAGCCCACCTCTTGCAGGATACTCAGGTTATCCTCTATTGTAGCATGCAGGAATGCCATGATTGTGTAATATGGTGACCTGCAATCTGGCCCTAAATATACCACCCTAATGTCAGGCTTTGTCCATATGTGGCATCCGTCTGTGTTGTAGCAAGGCAAAACAGTGCAGCTGTGCAGAAAGGTGTTGTGAGATTGTGGACCTGATGCCTGAATGTACCCCATATATAGGTATGCATATGTGTATCTATATATATATATATATATATATATATATATATATATATATATATATATATATATATATATATATATATCTACATGTATGTCAACAAATATACAGATACCCATGGGTAGATATATAAACACATATATACATCATATATATCTACACACAAATAGATATAGACCTATATGCACATGTCTACATATATACAAACACACACACACACAAACATATATGTATGTAAATACATGTCCCCTATATTACCACCACAGTGCTGCATACTAAGTGTGAAGGAACAGCACACATAGCAATGCACACAGATATCTACAGCTGTCAGTGTGTGCAACATGGAGGGGTATGTCACATGTGAACTGCTTTTTGGGAACCACATTGCCCTTGTCTGTGAAGTATGGAATGGGAATATGGGGAAGTATGGCATGTATAGTTGTGGAGGTGGTCAGGGTTGGTAGATATACAGGACAGCCTACAAGGGTGGTATGTGACACATGAGGTGGGTAAACACCCTGGATGGTTTGTGTGGTCTGTGATGTGGATGCCCCATGGGCCTTGATATGGACACAATGGGAACAAACCTCCCACTCACTTCTACTCAGAACAGCAGTCCACGTCCCGAAGGTGCCTAGCCTGGAGGCTGAGCAAGAGGAGCATGTGGGCCCTGTGAATGTAAACTGGGTGCCTCAAGGTGATGTAGCACATCCCACATGTGTCTGTAGAGCCCGTTATGGAACAGACCCTGGACCTGTCCTCGCGGGACAAGATAATGTCTGTGTGTGCCCCCAAGGCGGGGGCCAACATCCCCTAAATTGGTTTCACCTGAAGGTATTGCTGGACCACTACATGAGGAGGCCCCCGATGGGTCACAGATGTGATTTGGCCTGATAACATGGGCAGATGAGTTTGGGGAGGGGGTTCTGCTGGCCAATAGTACATATACATGCCATTGTGTCACTGTTATAGAACATATGCCGTTAGTAATAGTCTACACAATCCCGGAACATGTCCAACAGCATGCATAGATAACCCCAATAACACAGAATGTCAGATGTGCAGCAACCACGTAGCATGCATACCACAGGCATATATGGAACCATAGTGACCCTGACAATGGCATGCAGGTGAATAGCCTGTAACAGGCCAGCAATGATAGTGTCCACACAGGCAACATGGCTACAAACACATTGCATAAAGTGTTGCACAATACAATATCTGCCCCACTAATAGGTAAGCTGTAGCCATACCTATTGAGTTGTGTGTACAGTTTGTTGTCACTGATATGGCGGGGGGGGGTGACAGTGATGTGTATTAAGAACTGTGGTAAACTTGCTGCATGATTTGCCCACACCTGTGTCCATCTTCATGTCTTTCAGGCAAGATGTCCCATGGAAGGCTTCTGGCATACAGCCCTTGGAGGTCTTGAACCCAGGACCCTATACACTATAGTCACAACACTTTATCACTATGCCATGACCACTGTGAAGACAGCTGTTGTTTTTCCAATATATCTTTCAATACACATATTGATTAGTAATGAACAATTGCCTTTACTTCCACAATTGAGTTGTACTTGTTATTAATATGACTGTTGCATCACATATGTTGTCTTATCATAATGTACACATAGCAGATACCTACGGTGACATACATTTGTGAGAGTATACACAACCATTAGGTTTACACATGACAGCAATATGGATATATACATATAATAGGTTGATATATGTCTACATGTACATACACATGTATATTCATATATATGTCTGTATACACATCTGTGCAACATATATATGGCCATGTGTGCACCTCTTCGTATGTACATATATATTTTAATATTATATATATATATATATATATATATATATATATATATATATATATATATATATATATATGTGTAGAGAGAGAGATATGTGTATATATATATATATATATATATATATATATATATATATATATATATATATATATATATATATATACACACACATCCTATGTGTACAGATATGCCTATTTTAGTAGATATATATGTAGATATCTATAAGTATATGTGCATACATATCTGTTCTGTTATACTTATTGCTGTCAATATATATGCAAATATCCATATGTATATGTGCATATGTATCTCTATATGTATATGTGTAGACATATATTGCTGTGTATATGTATATAACTGAGTGTTTATATGTAATATATGTACATATACATGTCCATCTATGTATGTTGATATATGGATATTTATATATACATATATGTTCACCATATGCCCTGAACATGGAGTGGAGCCCTACCTCAGCCCCAGTAATCCCAACCACTTAGGGCAAAGGGATGGCAGGTATGTATTGCAGGTATATTGTATATGTAGACTATTGCTACTGTAATAGGGATTGTCTTCACAGACATGTGTGTGGGAGATCACATCTGATTTTAACGTGCACCATTGGGTTCTGACAGACATCTTAAGGACATCATAGTACAGTACCACTACTAGCGCAGTAATGATCCTGTGGACTACAGCAGAGATATGGCCAATGAATGTGGACAGTCTGACACACTCTGGTCAGTCCAGAGGAATACACAGAACCCTTTAGTGCAAGCCATGTGGAGCAAGCCTGACAATGTGGATGTTAACAGCCATGTAGATGGGTATATCACGTAAATACTGGTATAAATTTCCCCCCATAGGTTATGCATTCACACACCCCTATCTGTCATGACACATAATAACCGCTGGTACAGAGTTGCCATGGCCACATACTGCCCACTAGTTAGTGACATACATCTTTACAGCATCACACTGCTTTGTCTGACATGCATGACTGTTATGGCAGCCTGGCAGCAGTACATCTGGCAAGTATCTGGACATAACATCATACTGGGTAAGTACACTAAGCTGCTAGGCATGTAACAAAGCACTGTGCAGGCTACAGGCAGACTGATGCAACACTGGCCTACATTTCTTATGGGGGAATACACATGTACCTGCATATATAGCAGGCTCTACAGGCATGTCATAACACAGAGTAACAGACACCTGTGTGAAAGTGCATAACCACAACCAATTTGAACACAGCCACAGCCACATATGTTAAGCTAGCGTAATATTACAGTATATGGACTATCTGATCAATACCATCCTCATATGTGCCACTCACACACTAACCCTACATATACTGAGCCACTACACAGTGTGGTCCAATGCCTGTCTGTGGTATGGGACATGTGTGTGTTTGGCCCTACAAATATGTAAGCTGACAGGGTAACATACAGTGGAACAGCATGTAACATCAGATATAACAGGACCAAGAACAATAACATCTACCACAGTCTGTACATGGGCCAAGGTACATATTCACAATACACACACTGTCAACAATCACCATGCGTACACAGACTTCAGTACTGTACACACAACCACAGAATGACTAGGTTATGTTCTCAAATATAACCCCTACTATACATAATATGTGTAGCAGTCTGATATCTCACTGGTTTGTTATCAGATATGATGTAAATAAATTAATATGTACGGAACATATGCACCTCTTACTGCATGACATATGTACAAAGGTTGATAGAGTTATGGCTGGAGGCACAAACACAGGGCCAATATTGACATGTTGTAGTGATAACCTCATACATTTCCTGTTGTAACAGGGTTTGTTGTGACATATGTCCTATGAGGGATATGAAGTCAGTAACTCTCATGGCTGTCACCATGTACTGACTGCAATCCTCACACTATGCTTCTGAAGTTCACAGACAGGTGCTCTGTGAGAAACACAAGAAACAAAAGGCACCACACACTGCCCAGTCTACAGATGACCCTACAGATGGGGGTTTCCTCAGAAACAAATCACTGTCATGACAGGTATGAAAACATGTAGACCAGCCATATCCACACGCACCCTGTTAAACAAACCTTACTCCAAATGCAGAATAGCAACACTTGCATTCTGTAGTCATGTCAGGCACACCCACCTCCTGTGTGTTGGCCTGTTTCCACGGTATATGTTGTTAGAGGTAAATCCCCAATCCATCTGTGATGATGTTTGTCAAACACCAGATCTAGGTCCTGCTCACAGTGAATGAAAAGGCACAACACCAACATGATGCTCCTAGATATTGGAGTGTGTTTCCATACAATTGGCTATAGGAATGTTACCACAGCTGTTCCATATGCAATCAGCTAGTGGAGGACTGCAATTTGTGCAGAGGCCTTCAGTTGATCATGAGCATCACTTACAAAACACATGCTGCTGCCTAAGCAAAGCAGGTGTAGTTCTCCACATCCACCAGAGAGGCAGTGAAAGAGGCAGACAGAGGCAAGGATAGGTCAGGGAAAGGGGTGGGAGAGTAAAACCTAAGCATGTTTGTGTCACACACCTACCAGTACAGGGTATAAAACCCTTGACTGACTATGTATTGCTATCCCATGTCTTTGTAGTTATTGGATGTGCCATATAGCTTACATGTTGAGGAGCTCTCCAAACATATATGTGATGGTGAGTGACATCTGCAACAATTATATGGTTGCAATACGGTAGGTGTAGTACGTGTACCAGTCTGCATGAACAGGTGTCAGCGTCAACAGAGCCACACTCTCTTAGGGACTCACACACATTGACACACTTGGCAGGGTCAGGAATACACTTCCTCACTAGTTAGTTTGCCACAATACACTACTGTGCAGGTATCACATGCACCACAAGGGCTATCCGGAGGTTATATGGGCAAAGGGTATGTGGAGGTGTCTGACATCAGACAGCATGCTTCAGTATGCCAATGGGAGGGTATAGTGAGTGTGAATGTGGTTAAAAGCATCATACACCAAACACACAGGCACAGGGTGCCAGTACTGACATGCATGTGTGCATTGCTTCATGGGTGTGTAGTGGTTGACTGTGCCAGAAGGCTATACAAGGCTAGGTGAAGGGTATACCTTGGCATCAGGTCACATGACAATGTTCTACACTGTGGCTCAGGAGTGTAGTGTCTGGATTGGCCCACACAGGTGGATATTGCATTTACTATCCTTTCACCTGGGTAGCTATTGTGTGTGGCCATTGCTGTTCAATGCTTGCCATGTATCTGTTCTTTAGTTCATGACATGGACACTGTCTGGGATGTGCACATGTCCTACATGCATGTACAGTGACATGTGGACCTGCACCTGGGGTGGCAGGCCCATGTTGTGTACACAGATTGTTATAATCAGATGTGCCTGTCTTCATGTGCTCGGAACAGGTAATGAACAGCAGGTTGACCCTGCACCTACATTGAAAGCATGATTCAGTTATTCCCTGGTGTCAGAGAATCTGTCCATACAGGGCATGTGTATAAGGCATGACATGTCCTTTGTGGGTCACATTTGATGGCACCACAGGTGTTGCAGGCATCCAGTGGGGAGCATAGTGAAGGCACACTGTCTGCATGTATGTGCATATTTTACTGATGGACAGGGTGCCATGCCCTCTGCCATGCACTGAAATCACACCATGGTTACTATCTGTGGGCAATATGCAGGGTACTACCAACATAGCAGTTGTCGACTAGGCAAGTGTGTTTGTGTATGAGACGTGGGCTGAGACTATTCTCTGTGTAATACATGGGTTGTTAACTTTGTTCAACAGGCCTTGATGTCACATGTAGGGGTATGGATTGCCACACCAGTCTCTCGGCTATTTCACATCTGTTATCCTTGTAAGCTTGACATTGTGACATATAACAGGGACACCATATAAGAAATTTGCAAAACCTGCTCCACAATGAGTCCACTTGTTAGATATTCATAGCCACCTCCACACAGAATATGAATGACACAGACACACACACACACACACACACACACACACACATACACACACACACATATATGTCTGTGATTAGAACTCCTACCTAACTAGTTTATTACAGTACAGCATTATACAGTTATAGGACGCGCCATGGAGATTACTGATTTCCACCTTTCCCAAAGGTGTATTTCACAGTGAATGACATCAGCAGCCTTGCCAAAGTAGGGCACTTGAATTGTAGTGAGTGTGAGTAGCCTAAAAAGGCATTTGCTCCCTACACAAACAGAGGCACACACACACACAAACACACACAGTAGCCATGTCTGGGATTAGAACCCCTACCTAAGTAGTTTATCACACTATAGCATTACACAGTTTTAGGATGAGCCACAGAGATTACAGAGATACTCCATTCCCAAATGCGTATTTCTAAGTGAATGACATCAGCAGGCTTTGGGCTATGGGAAGGACAGTGTGTGTGCATGGGTCATAACCCATTCATCTAGAGGTTGACACTCCACATACAGTCACACACAGGGTTATATTCCATAGATATGTGTATACAGCTGCTATATAACTACTGCCTTGTACATTCATGTTGCACAGCTAGCACTTGCACCACATAGACTGTAATGCTGACGGATACCAGTGGCTAATTTCTACAGTGAGTGACATTTACACATCATGTGGTTGTAGCCAATTGGCTGTGTGCTGGATGGGGCAGGCCTCATGATGGATGGCTCTTTTGTCACAGTCACTCTCTTCCACACATCTATGTATGTCTACTTTTGGCAAATTATAGTGTGTTGTCCTATTCCTATCCAATGTGTGTGCAAAGCATGACTAGTGCATACTGAGGAACATCTGCAATTGTCAAATATGTATGGTCCGCTGTTGCTTGCAAACATGTGCTTCATTTGTTTAAGTGTGTGAGCATGCCCAGTATGACCTTTCAGTATGTTGTTGTCTGACATTGCCTTAATTTCTCTAAGTGTGTGAGCATGCCCATTATGCCCTTCTCTTTTAAATGTGTGGATCCATTCCATGTAGTTTGTACTCCAGTGCAGATCTTTTTATTGTACACATACAGGTAGCAAACTGTTTCTGCAGGGTATCCGTAGATCATTTGGCAATATGGGGTCACAAAGTGCAAGGGATAGTGTGTACTGTAGGTGATTGTGTCTGTGCTGCTTCTGCTACATGGTACTGGTGTTAGCAGAGATATTCAGATATGTGTACTGTTATACACTGTGATGTTTTATGTCCTCAAGTACTGTCAGGTGGATATTTTTGCTCACAGTGATGTCCTGGGGAACAAGGATGAATGCAGCTGTGTCCTGTATTGTTGGCAAATGCCTACATATTCATGGAAAGTTATGCCATTCTAGAGGGGGAGCTGCAGACACTTGCTGCTGGTTCTGTGTATCCAGTTCAGTACCTTGGTACAGTGCTGGCAGAGGATACCATACTTGTACATCCATCAACATGACAGTATGGGCTTATCTTGCTGTGGCAATACCTCACAGCTGTACAGATTCACACAGGTTACCCAGAGGCAAGGGTCATATGTCAGGACGTTACTCGTATTGTGGTGTATGGGCAGGTTTGTAGCCACCCATTTATTGTGTTTGCAGCCAGGTATAGTGTGTTCACACAGCTGTGTGTCAGACCTTGCGCATTTCATGCTGCCCATGCTCCCACCCCTCCCTCTATTATTCTATCATCTTCCATACATTATGCATACATTCTCTGATACTTTCCCTAAGGATATCACCTCATCACAGCTGTGTTTTGGTGTTGGTCTACAGTTCATGTAGTGGGACATGGTGGACATGTTACTGTGGTTTGTCCACATGGCCTTGCATATGGCTTATGTGGAGTTTGTTATGTTGTTATTTGGGTGTCCATGACATAACATGCATTGGCAGTACATGTGAGACACAGGCCTTTGGCAGAGGCCTGTAGGCCATTTGGTAGTGATGCAGGCCAGCTGTGGCAGGCAGTTGCATTCTGTCAGTCCTACAGTCCCAGACCGCCATAAAGTATATTCCCCAGGGGTGACAGGGTAGGTGTGCTAGGTGTTCATGCCAATACTTTCTATCAGTATTGATCAGGTGGTGTGGATGCTTGCAGGGTGCTACCTACAGCTAGGGACACACCTGCATGGGACATCTGCACTGCATGCTGCATTCTTCCGCTATTGCCATATACAGGTGGGGGTCATATTGTACCCATTCCCAACAGCAGGGATACGACCAAAGAGGTACCTGTGGGTGCTGTTTGGGTGAGCTGGGTGAAATTGTGCTATGGACACTACTTGCATCTGATGCACAGATATGCATGGGGCATTCCAATTATGCTGGCATGTGCAGGTACATCAGCTGTTTCCCAAAACATCAGTCCTATCACCTTTGTGATCTGCAAGTGTTCAGGCAGATGACACGGGTATTCCCTACTACAGGCCCAGATAATGTGATGCATAACTGTATGTACAATTCCAAGGGTGTGTCCATTTCACAGTTACGCAATATATACTGTATGGCTGGGGTACTTTCCCCTGTGTACTGCTTGTAAATCTAGCCCAATAGCCATGCCATGTCAATCTGTCAGCTGGTGACACATATTACCACCATACATTTAAAATGGCTTATTGCTAGCATGTGTTATACTGGTGGGAATTGTCTTTGGTACTGCATTAGTGAGGACTTGGCCCTGTCATCAGCAGTAGTGGGCAATGGCCACCAGGTCATACCACAACATGCATACATACTGACCACTCTCACACAATATGAAACACACAATATGAAACATGCACCAACCTAACACACACATACCTGCATATTGTGCAAATGCTACAATTTATCCTGCTACCTTGGCCACCAATGGGCATCTGTGCTCCATTGGTATTATACCTGCACATACATGTTACTACATTTTTACATAGGATTAGGGGACACACCTGACTGTTACTACATGTCTACATAGGATTGGGGGGCACACCTGACTGTTACTACATGTCTACATAGGAGATGGGGGCACACCTGACTGTTTCTACATTGCTACACAGGATTGGGGGGCACACCTGCCTGTTGCTACATTTCTACATAGGATTGGGGGGCACACCTGACTGTTACTACATGTCTACATATTATTGGGGGGCATACCTGACTGTTTCTACATTCTACACAGGATTGGGGGGGACATCTGCCTGTAAATACATTTCTACATAGGATTGGGGGGGCACCTGACTGTTACTACATGTCTACATAGGATATGGGGGGCAAACCTGACTGTTTCTACATTACTGCACAGATTGGAGGGGTACACCTGATTGTTACTACATGTCTACATAGCATATGGGGTGCACACCTGTCTGTTTCTACATTGCTACACAGGATTGGAGGACACACTTGCCTGCTACTACATTTCTACATAGGATTGGGGGGGGCACACCTGACTGTTACTTCATGTCTACATAGGATTGGGGAGGCACACCTGACTGTTACTACATGTTTATATAGGAGATGGGAGGCACACCTGACTGTTTCTACATTGGTACACAGGATTGAGGGGGCACACCTGCCTGTTACTACATTTCTACATAGGATTGGGGGGCACACCTGACTGTTTCTACATGTCTACATAGGATATGGGGGCATACCTGACTGTTTCTACATTGTTACACAGGATTGGGGGGCACAACTGACTGTTACTACATGTCTACATAGAACTGGGGGGCACACTTGACTGTTACCACACGTCTACATAGGATATGGTGGGTACAGCTGACTTGTTCTACATTGCTACACAGGATTGAGGGAGGAAACCTGACACTTGTACACATTTGCTATGACTGTACAAGTATGTCAGGTACTCCATTTCATTCTGTTTTCTAACCTATCATGCTGACTAGAGGCATATCAGTGTACTACAGGTTTTACGTTTGATTGACCTACATATTAGTTTCTGACTTCCTACCCTTCAAAACTAACATCACACTGCCTGACCTGATGTAGTCTGTCTGTGTAGGCCTGGGGGTGGAGGTTACCCATAGGTATCATTCAGTGGCCTTAACACCGTCTTTGTTTGTGTTTGTCTACACCTGTCCTGCTGGCTGTCACTGTTGTTGGGTATGTGAACTTCCCTGACTGGCATGTGTGTGTCATATAGACACACATGTGGCCCAGCACATTTCCTGCAGTGGGTTTTGTCACTGTGTGTAGTACTGGCTACTATGGTGACACCAGTATCTGTTACAGATCTCATGCTGCTACTACAGGTGTCTACTATCTGCTGGCATCCCATTCAGCCACCCAATTCCCTTGTATGCTCACATCCATACCATCGATACAGTTAACAACTCATACTACTACATTCGGCAATTGGTAAGTTGAGTGACTTACCTTGTGGGTGTGCCAGTATTAAGGGTGGTGCTGGAGGGCTGCCTACCTGAGTCGGATGCACATAGTACACTCCCTCCACATGGTTGAGAACAGGTAGTGTCATGTTTGGCATCCCTTTTACTGTATGTGCAAGTCAGAGAGAGGTGTCATTCCATGGGTCCCTCCTGTGTCAGTGTATGTGCTATGTGTTGCCTCTTTGCCAAGACTAGGGCATACTAGGCATGCCTTCTTCTGCCTACTGGGGTAGGCTCAGGTTGTTCCTACTCCGAGTCACTCTGTGTCTGTGCAGGCCTTGGCAATGATGGGGGAGCTGTGTGGCCCTGCTCCATGCTGTTCCTGCTGCAGCTGTTTCCCCAGGATCATATTGTGTAGCAAGGCACATACGATGACAATATGAGTACATGTAGCTGGTGAGTACTGCAAGGCTCCATCAGATGTGACCAGGCACTGGAACAGCGACTTGAGCATCACAAACACACATTCTATTATAATTCTGGTCTGCGCATGTGCCTCATTATGGAGTTCTTGTTTGGGTATGTGTGCATTTCTGATGGGCGTCAGCCATGGCTCCAATGCATAACCAGCATCCCCCACTAGGTGACCGTAAGAGATGTCCCCAATAGCAAATCTCTGATACAGCTGCGACAGGTGCCAGATGTGAGAATCATGATTGCTTCCAGGGCAGCAAGCACACACATTCATTATTATGCCCTGAGCATCGCACATGACCTGGCAGTTGATGGAGGGGAAGCCCTTGTGGTTGATGTAGACCCTATCCCACTCACCAGGTGGTGCTTTGATGTGTATGTACATGCAGTCTATAGCACCCACTACCTCAGGGTATTCTACTATTTGGTGGAAGCAATGCATATTGCTGCCCAACGCCTCACGGGTGTTGGGGAAATATGCGTGCTCACTGGCTTATGCTGACATGGCATCCAGGAACTGGTGGAGTACCCTGGATGCTGATGCCTGTGAGATTCCCCTGATATCCCCAGTTGGCCTTTGGAAGGTACCTGTAGCTAGTATTCTTAGGCCTACACATACCTTGGTATCCACTGGGATGGGTTCCCCTCTGTTAGTTCTGTGTGTGAGGCGTGGCCGGCACAACTCAAAAATTTGCTGTAGGAGGTCCCTGTCCACCCTATAGCACTCCACTATTTCCAGCTCATGTAGCCCCTGGTAGGTTACCCTGGGTCTGTACACTCTTCTCCATCTTCTCACTGTGGGTTGGTCAACAGCATTCACATCCTCACCACCCTCAGCCCTTCCACATGTTGTATGATAGCTATTGCAGCCCCTATCATTTTTTTTTTCTGTTTGTTAAAAGTTCCTCACTTGTATACGCCGGTGGTGTAGAGTATGTGGGAAAAATCAGAGGGAAGGTGTTTGCTTAGTTTATAATAGTGTTCTGGGCTGGGCTGGTCTGTTGCCTGTGTAATTGGCTGATTCTGATACATTTCACCTGCCAGCTATGCTAGTTCTCCTAGATTACATTCCTACTGCTGTTTTCCCTTCCCATTGCCTTCCTGTTTAAGGCCACAGGCACGTCGTGCAAACACAGTGCTCAAATGTGCACAGAGCTGCTATTTTCTGGTTTACTTTTTTTTACCTTTAAAACACAGTGTGTGGCTCGCACACCAGCTTCGGCAATGTAAAGAGTGCTAGGCAGCCTCAGACACACCCCCTTGCTTAGCTCTGCTAAGCTAAGGGCAAACCCGAGCCACAGAGCTCCAATCCTCTTACAGTATGCCTGACACACACCCCTATGATGTCAGGTAACTCCAAGGCTTGCACCAAGCTATTCTTGCTCTTACACTGTTGGGTGCTGACTAGCATGCAGGGGAAATCTGGGATTCAGTATCATTCCCCTCATTTGCATAGGATTGCCTGCTGATGCATAGTTGCAGGTCCCACACTGAGCCTCCCACATTAGCAATCACTATTCACTAGCCATATTGTCTTCTGCCTGCCATTGAGTATAATGGCAAAATAGTGATTCTGGTTAGAATGCTTATTCTAATTTTTTTTCTTATTTTCCACTCAATCCCATTTGTGCACCGCTGCCCTAAGCTTAAACAACCAAGATCTGCTAAAAAAAATAAAAGTTGATTTTTTTATTTTTGCAATTGTGTTCCATGCCAATGGCCTTATACTTGGCCACTGGCATGCTTTCTACATAATATCCACCCTTTATTTGGAGATGTCATGGTTCCATTTGGTGGTATGCAGAAATGTACTGTGTTATTGGTGGATTACATGCTTGCAGGTTACACTAGTCCTGCATGGCCAGCTTCCAGCTTCCTGAATTGCAAATTCACCTCATTTGCATGGATTTCTCCTACAAATGTGGTAATTTGGATACAGGGGCTGAGTCCGTGCAGGACTAGTGCACGAGAGCTCATGCACGTCCCTACCACTTATTCCTGGATCACACAGCAGAGGTATTGCCTGCTGGAGCTCCTGCACTAGTGTGCAGGGCTTGCTGAATTAGAGGGATAGTAACACCAGTGTCTCACCCACCAAGCCTGTAAGGTGTAACACTCACATAACAAATTTTCTTGTTATTGGAAACTCAGTAGTGAGACACATGTATGTCACATTCACCAGGTTGGACAAGAGGAAAGTCACAGTCAGCTGCCTCTCCATTGCCAGAATTTACCAAATCATGCATGCACTCAGGTCTCTCAGCAACAAGTACTGTTATGACTCTATCATAGTTCATGTTGGTGTGATTGATCTGAGATGTACCTCACTGGACTATAGGAAGAGAAACATGGTCGAGCTCTCTGTGTATGTGTCCCAGGCAGGTATATCTCTAGCCTTAAGAAGCATACTACCCTCACCTAGAATGATGGCACAGTATAAACAAAAATTATTGATTTCAATAATCGGCTTACTTTTTGGCATCCTTCCAAGGGGATCTATTTCCGGTTTACCTGTGAAGCCATGGAAGATAAACCTCACTGCTTTCTCAGATACAGTTTACCTTTTTAGACAAGGTCTTTAAAACAACATTACTGATGTGAAAATTAACCACTCAGAACAAAATAAGGGTCATGCTGCTAAATGCTAGGAGCTTAAACCAAAATCTGCACTCTCTGGAAGCACTTCTGTCACTAGAAGAAGTAGATGTCTGTGCAGTCACAGAAACCTTGTTTAAGGCCTCAGAGAGTACTCTGTCCCTACAAGGCTACAATGCCTTCCACAACTTTAGACCACATTAGAGATAAATTCACCTCCCGTCTAGTTAGACAGGAGAACTCCACGGAGTTACTCCAGGTCCAGGTTACATAGGGTAGGACCCCCACTCAAGTCCTATCCAGTTATAGATCCCCTTTTCATGAATCATGACACCCATGAAGCCTACTTAATCAAACTGAAGACAATCAAAATTTTACTGAGCACAATTATCCCACCATCAACTGGGAAACATACACTAACCCAAGCTCAGTTGCACAAAATTTCTTGACTTTGTGAATTCAAATGCCCTGGAGCAAATTTCCCATACCCAACAAGGGGGACAAACATTCTAGATCTGGTCCTCACCAACATGTCATACAGGTGGACTGCTACAACCTTTGGACCCTCTTTAGTTAAAATTGACCACAAATCAGTCACCTTCAAACTGACACTAACACCACAACTCACATAGGGTGAAATCAGACTAAAAAACTTCACCAAAGCAAACTATACCCTCCTAGGTGAAGGTATAAATGCATTTCAAGCCCCACCCCAAGATGAAAGTGGTAACTGTGCTGAAGCATACACTAAAGCCCTGTACAATTACTTGCATAAGTGTATAAACTCAGCTGTACCAGAAAGAATCAAAGCCAGAGCCCCAAGTAAAATCAAGCTGCCATGATGTACTTCCAGCATCAACAAACTCTATAATAAATGCAAAAATGTTGCTTTCTAAGAAAACAAAGACAAGGACCTAACAATTGAAAAATACCCTCCTCAGCTTTAACAGGCAAATCAGACAATTTGTGAAATTCTCCAAGAGCTTCTTTGAAAGAAATCTAGCAAGTACTACCAAAGATAACCATAATGCCTTTTACAGCTATGTACTTAACCTAAAGGGTAGGACCCAAGAATGTGTTGAACTGGTGGCCAACAGTATCACACACACTGACCCACAGAGATAGTAAACCAGCTAGTGGATAGGTCTGGTGAAAATTTCACTCCTTTATCCCCTTTTAACTTACAACAACCCCCTCCCTCAGACTTTCCCCCACCTTACATATCTGAAGAGCAGGTCTTCAAAGTTCTGTCCAAGGCAAAGAACACAGCTTCTATGGGACCAGATGACATCCCAGCTGTCTTCTAAACAGGCTAAAACATGAACTAGCATCTCCACTAAGTACCCTTTTCAATCATAGCCTAATGGCAGACTTTGTTCCTGTGGAATGGAAACAGCCTCAGTTATTCCTTTCCACAAAGGTGGTCTAGTAACAGACCTGAGGAATTAGAGACCCATAAGCCTGAACAGCCTCATCTGTAAGGCCATGGAACATATCAGTATGGACCTCATAAATAGAAACATATGTGACCTCCAAAGCCTGGATCCTACCCAGTCCTGCTTCATGAAGGGCAGATCCTGATTATTAAATGTGGTGAATTTCTTTGAAAGTGTGATTAAGGCCACTGATGAGGGCAAATATGTGCACACAGCATACCTCGACTTGACGAATGCTTTTGACTCAATCCCACATTAAGACATTACCGATAAACTTAGCAAAATTAATTCAGAATGTCAAATCAGCAGGAACTACATAACCACAAACCAAAAAAAAGAAAAAAAAGAAAACAGTTCCAGTGGAACACTCGAATAGTGCTGCAAAGGTAATGACAACAATGTGATAAACAAAATAGTAGTTTATTTGAGCGCGTTTTCATCTTATATATCCAAGACTTCATCAGAAACAGTTACAATTCAAACCACACTGCTTATATATTCACAAACTAATGAATAATTAATGACCAATTAATCACAAAACATCCCTACCATACTACAACAAAAAGTATATCTAAATGTGTAATATCAAGAATATCTTAAAACTTCTCATTAATAACAAACAATTAAAAAAACACTAAAAAGTCCATTAATTATACTTTTATAATACTTCTTACATATATAATTTAAAAACATTTTAGGAGTTGACTGGGTGGAAATAGGTTCCCCTAAGAAAAAGGTGTTTCTGAAAAGGGGCTCATGTGGCTCCAAAGGATTGGTTTACATTTCAATTGTCAGAATTGCCAACAGTTTTATGTTGGCAAAACTGAAAGGGCCTTGCGTAGAAAGATCTACGAACATCTTTATGCCATTAGAGGTGAGGATGAAAAAAAATGCCCTTTATAGACATTTGAAGGGGAATGGTTCATGTAAAACCTTTTGCTTCAGTATTTTGGAAACATTAGGTAATGACACTAGGGGTGAGGACTGGAAAAATAGGTTAGATAGGGAAGAATTAAAGTGGCAGTTGAGATTAAATTCTACCCATCCCCCAGGTATTAACAAAGCATGCAGTATTATGCCTGTGTTGAAATATCATTCATTTAAGCTCTGAAAGTTTTTAAAAAATCTTTTATAAATTATATATGTTAGAAGTATTATAAAAGTATATTTAATGGACATTTTAGTGTATTTTTAATTATTTTTTATAGTATGGTAGGGATGTTTTGTGATTAATTGGTCATTAATTATTCATTAGTTTGTAAGTATATAAGCAGTGTGGTTTGAATTGTAACTGTTTCTGATCACGCCTTGGATATACAAGACGAAAGTGCGCTCAAATAAACTACTATTTTATTTATCACATTGTTGTGATTACCTTTGCATCACTATTCGAGTGTTCCACTGGAACTGTCTTCCTTTTTTTTTTTTTTTTTTAGCAAAATGAATGTAAGCCCATTCATTTTAAGATGGGCTGCCAATTGGCTCACAAATTGGACACTGACTATCAAAGTGGGTGATTCCACATCAACCAGCAGACCTGTTACCAGCGGGGTGCCACAGGGGTCAGTGCTGGGCTCCCTACTGTTTGGTATATACTTCTCAAAAGTTCAGGTCAAAACTAAAGGGTTGTGGCTGACCAAGTTTGCAGATGACTGCCAACTAAGTGCAATAATTGAATCCCCAAATGATGTCAGTATAATCCAGGAGGGTCTCACACAGACTAACGACTGGTGTATTAGTCACAGTCTCAAACTGAATGCAAAGAAATGCATCATCATTCCCTTCAGCAGAAACGATGTCCCTTCACACTATCAAATCAATAACAATACCCTAAGTACCCAAGAAGTGGTAAAGGACCTAGGATCACAGGTTGATTGTGACCTTAACTTCGACCACCACGTCTACTGCTGTAAGGAAAGCTTTCCACATAGCTCACTTAATTAGTCAAAGCAGTACCTTGAGAGCAAAAGAAGTTATAACCCTCCTATACTCTACACTCATCAGACCCATAATTGAGTATAATGCCCCATTTGGTATGTACTATACTAAGAACCTACAGCAATTAAAGAGACCTCAGAGGTTTCTAACAAAGAAGATCAATGTCCTCCAGCATGTGCCTTACACGGACCGACTAAAATCCCTGTGACTATACTCTGTATCATATAGACTTCTTAGGAGAGACTTAAGCCTGGCTTATAGAGCAACCCAAGACCCAAACCTAATGAACTTACTGCATAATCAGTAAATCAAATGGGTTTCGGGCTACCCATTCCAGGGACTTAAATATGGCCTGTGACTTAAAAAGGACATGCTAGAGAAACAGATTTATCTCCCAGCAACTGCCATATCTTTGGAACAGGCTACCAATTCATGTGAAACATACATCTATGACACTGTTCAAGAGGAACCTGGATGAGTAGATGGGGCATGAAAAATTCTTAGCAGGGATAGTGCCCACAACCCTCCTGGGTATAGGCAGTTTTCACTAAATGCAATCTTGGGTATTTACTAATACTTCTACGGTATTACATTGGGTTGAAACGGCTAGGCTTAAAATGATGTCTGGGTCAATATCCTAGTAATCTCCTAAGATCCTATGATCTTATAGCATCATGCTGATTACATGGGCACATAAGTCTTGTTTCATCCACATGTTGTAATGCTGTGACATACAAACAATATCCCATGTTTTGATTCAACTGCAACTTTGAGGAATTCATTGTATGCACAGTTGTTATTCCCAAGGATTATTGAGCTGGTCAGCAGCACCATTACATGAATATCAGCATTTGTGTCAGAAAATGTTCTGCATGAGCAACAACCATCTCACTTGTAATGCATCCTTATATGGCATCAGGCCACTCAAACACAGCTTTCTCATGAAACACATGTAGGCATACGATGTGCAATTGATGTAATTATGTGAGATTGGTACAGTCATATGACTATGTGAACAGTACCACTATTTAGCATGTGTTGCATAACCAAGGTTATATTTGGAGGTGTTTTTACAAATTTATATAAATAAGTTTGAAATATTAAGGGGGATTCACAACTAAGCAGAGAGCTGTTTGTGGATGCCACCAGCCATATTCAACTGGAGAAAATAGGCAATTTGCTAGATGACTGTTTGACTAACATTTTACCCATCCATTGCCACTGGCCATCAGCCAAAGTATACATGCACACCTTACTAAATGTATCTTCTCAGGAGAACAGCTCTTCTGTGCACTCTCTAAGGATAAAAACACAGAATTAAAGGGCCCTGACAACATCACAGGTTGCCTATAGCATGACTTAAATCCTGACCTAACAGACACAGTTGGATCCCTACTTAAACACAGCGTCCACACAGCCTATGTTCTTGCAGAAGGGGGTATAGCAACAGTCATTCATCTGAACAGAGGGAACCATCACCTCATGCATGGACTTATAGATTCATGCTCCTTTCTCTTCTTATCTGTGAGGCAGTCCAACAATACATCATGGACGTTATGAAAAAGGACATAGATAATCTCCAGACTGTGTACCAAACCCATGTTTGATTTGTTTAAGCTGTATCATGTCTTTTAAATCTGTTTGATGTCTCCAAGAAGGTCACCAAGGGCACGCATGGGGAAAAGGCTATCATCCAGCTAAACATGACATGGCCACAACATTTGATACAAATCCACACTCAAATATTACAGAGAAACTGTCTCAAGTGGGCATAAACACCAATGTCACCAAGTGGGTAGTCAAATTGATCACATACATGACACATAATGTCAAAGTCTGTGAAGTCACCTCTATCTACAGTCCAGTGACCAGGTCCGTACCTCAGTATTCTGTACTAGGCCCTTTTGCTGTTCAGTATTTAAGTCTCAGAAGACAAGACACACTTACACATCCTTTGTCTACCCAGCTTTGTGGACAACTGGAAATTGTGGTCAAACATTGAAACCAAAAATGGTATTTGTATAATGCAGAAAGTATTAATGCATAAAAAAGATTGTTGCCAGAGACATGGAGACACAGTAGATGAACAAAAATCATGATTAGTTCCTTTATGAAACAAATACAGAAGATAATTACAATATAGACAGCACACCCCAATGAGCAGACCAAGTGGTAAGTAACCTAGGTACTCAGGTAGATTGTAAGCAGAACTTCCCCCAGCATGTGCCCACATTGGTGACAAATCCTTTGTATGTAACACAACTCCTGAGTAAGGGCAGGCCATCCACATCAAAGGACATTATAGAGCCATTGTTCTCAGCCCTTATCACACCAGCTATTGAGTTCAATGTACCCTTTTTCTATGTACCTCACCATACATCTTCCAGGCATGATTTGCTTAAGTGTATCACTTATGCCACAGTGAGCTCCCACATATCTTATCAGCAATACCTAAGTACATTTTGTGATGCATCTCCATTAGGAGTTGACAGTGCAGGACTCACTTCAAAGTGTTATAAAGATGCATGTGTGATATGTGTTCCTGCGATGCACCCAGTAAATGCATAGCTCACTGACAACATTGTTGGCATGGGTTACATTCTTGAATGTGTAGATTGTGGCATATATATGTCATGCAAACCTCTCAACTAGCCAGGATTGCTCATAATGTAAACCACAAGTGTAATAGTATTCCTCTTAACACCTCAAAAAAGGGTAATTTTTGATGAAGTTTTGCTTGATAACCCTTATAAATTACTAAATAATCATTACAGTTGTATATGTGTGTTCATGCAGAACTTGTTTAAAAAGTCACGATCAATCACATATTTTATGTCATTGACACAAATTAATGGTGGTACTGTTATGATATTGTCTATGATTGTGTGTGCTTCTGTCTACTGTTGTCCATGAGCCTGTTGTTATGTGTCCTGATTGGTTGAGACCTATGCTGAGATTGCATTTATATTCCAGCAACTCATTTTGCACCTCTTCACAATATGCGCATACAACCTATTGTATATAGCACCCTTTTTAAATGTCCTCTCCAGTGATCATGTCAGGGTGCTTATATCACAAACAATCATCTCCAGTGATATACGACCTTGTGTGACAGTTGTGTAATATACAATAACTGTGTGATATGAGTATACCTACACAAGAGGTGTAAACAGCAGTATGTGCTATATTATATACATATGTAATTAATGTTCATGCTACAACTGTTTTGGCTTTGTGTTGTATGTACATTGACATGCTCGTATCTGTAGTACGTTACCATGTTTCACTTGCCCTCTTCCCCTTTCTTAATTCCTACCATTCACATGTGTCCCTTTTTAATAAACACACTTCCCAAGAATAGTGTATTTATAATGCAGTATATGCACCCTTGATGATAACCACCAAGCCTTTATTTTAGTATGCATAAACATGTTTGTACTATACTCTACACTGCCTACACTTTCCTATAATGTGTTAGAACTGTATTCATTGCCTTAAATTAAACACTGGTAGTCATTGTGGCTGTCCATGCAATCCCACAAAGCAATTTTGCCTGTAGGTAAACATGTCTGCATGTTTGAAGGTGTTAGTGTTGCTTTACATGGTTTCCTGGCTGGCAACAATTTTGCTGGCCATAAAACTGAGCTTCTGTCCATGTAATGATGTGTGGCATGCATATGCAATTAGTGCTACTGCTCATCATGCTAACATGTAAACCCCATGCAGGCTTCACGCTAAGCCTACATGGAGTTTATTGAATCCTTAGGAATGTCTTTTTCCATGCAGCTATGGCCATAAAAAAATCAATTATATTGTTTTAAAGAGATAGTTAAACTATTTCTCTTTAACATGTAAATGCATGAAAACCTATTTGGTTTCTAAACTCTTTCTCTTTAATATGTAAATGCATGAAAACCTATTTGGTTTCTTCAGTTGTGTGTAAGGACAATATATAAAACATATAGCAGGAGAACAATATATGAGTTGAGGAGAGATGCTACCTGAAGCTTGTGATCTGTGCACTTAGCACTTGTGTTTCTTTGCATTAAAATTCAAATAAATTTAGCTTACAATTTGGCTAAGTCTTGTATTTCAGAAAATAGCTAGATAATAAAGGCTCACTGTAGATGGATGTTTTCTTTCTAGCAATTAATTTGTTCCAAAGGTTTATTTTTGTTTTCTTTATACAATTCATTATCTCTCTATACATTTAACTGTTATTTGTATTACTTAACTCAATGTTGATTAAGTAAAGTATTTAATTATTCACTTTAAAAAATATTTTGTCTGGTAATTTTTTACTTATTTATTAACTGATGAGGGTATTTGTTTCTCAACTGATGGCATCCATCTCTAAGTTCACAAATGCACAAACCCGACTAGTCTGGTTCTCGGTAATAAAGGCTACACGCAGCTTCCCAACAAGAACACTTTAATGAACGTTAAACAACAACATTTACGACAAACACATTCCACTACGAGGATCACAGTATGTTAAGCACTTTCATCCACCAAAAGGTAGACTTCATCAGAACAAATAACATCAGCTGCCGCTTCATTTTCATGTAAATTAAGGCGCCAAACACATTGCAAATTAAAAAATAAAAATTCCTAAAGGCATAGTCAATTGATACAATATAAAATTGGAAGTACTAACAATAGCGTACTTTATATGCATATGATAGGTTCATAATAAAATATATGTGATACATATATAATACATGGACATGGCACTCTACAAAAACCAATAATAATTCAATAAATGAATAGAATAATGATTAAATAAATAGAGTATGAAATTAAACCATATAATAGAAAGCTTAATAGCATAAGATATGTGTACTTTAACTGATTCTAAGGCATTTACTTCTTCATTTCGTGTGTATGATCTATATTCTATATGGAATCTCCCCTAAGATATAGACACTCAATGTTACACTATCTACTATAAATATATAATAAAATACATGACATAATAAATAAATCATTAGATTTTAAAAATATACATGTATATATGTGGTCATAATGAAATATAAATATGTGTGTATATAAATATAAATATAAATAAATAAATATATATATATATATATATATAAATAAATAATCCAGTTCCATTAAATACATAAAAATGCCATATTATACATCATATAATACCTAACTGTTGATTAAAAATGATTGAAATTTGTAAAAACAAAATGATAAAACAAAATGTTGATGGGACAAGTAAAACTATCGCATTAGTAAGAAAGGTTTTATACTAATATAGTCATTGAGGCCAGGTTTTGTTGTGGCATCCGTTAAAATTTGCCAATAACTTTCCCTACATGCTAATTTCGTTTTCCAGTCCCCTCCCAACGGGTTTAAATATTCTTTATCAATAATTGAGAACTGGAAAGTATGATGTTCACCTGCCTCACTAATGTGTTTATATAGCGCATTGTTCATGTCCTTACGTTTGATCTTATAGAAGTGCTCGTAAATACGTTGCCTCAATGTTCTTTCCATTTTTCCTATATAGAATGCGGAGCATTCTATACACTTCGCTAAATACACCACCTGTTTAGTATAACAATTACCGTTCATACTTTTGATTCTTGTCCCATTCACATTGTCCAATTTTGTGTAGGCCTGATTTTATATGTACTTACATTGTGTACATCTCCCACATCTTTTTGTAGGGTTATATATGTTCTTTATAATACTTCCTTCGTGCCCTACTTTCTCAAGTAGTTTTTTAAGGTTAGGTGCAGTCTTATATACAATTTTTGGGTACAGTCCTATTTTCTCTTTGTATGCATCAGATACTGTCACTATATCCCAATGTCTTGTCAATATCTCCTTAATACTATCTACATATGGAGTATATGTGAGAACACATACCCTACCTGCTGGAAAGCTGCTAATAGGTCCTGTCTTCACATTGGATGCATATTTCCCTATTAAAGGAATGTACTTACAATCCCATTGAGTAGAAACATAATTAATCGTGTCATCAATAAGATGAATAGGATATCCTCTATCCAAAAAGAGTCGTCTAATATGTTCCATCTCAATCTCCATTTCGTTTCTTGTGGATGACATCCTTGCTCCCCTAATACACTGTCCTTTTACAATATTCTTGAATATGTGGCGTGGGTGATTACTTGTATAATAAACATAATCATTCGAATAGGTACTCTTTCTAAAAACCTTAGAGGCAAATTCATTGTTATGTGTTTTATAAATATGTGTCTAAATATGGGATACCACTGTCACTGAAATTAAAAGTAAAATTTAAAAAATTAGTAGTACCATTAATGTATTCCGCAAATTTAGTAATGTCATCATTCGATCCGTTCCATAAAATAAAAATATCATCTAAGAATCTTGCATAAAAAGTGATGTTGGACGAATATTCACTATTAAATGCATATTTGTTTTCCCAATCCAACATCACCAAATTGGCAAATATGGGTGCACAAGATGCACCCATAGCTACCCCCTTACTTTGTTTAAAAATGTTTCCTTCAAAGGTAATATAATTATGGTCCAAGACCAGGGACATCATATCTAATATAATATTACCGAGAACCAGACTAGTCGGGTTTGTGCATTTGTGAGTGGAAGTCTCTTTACGTTTTTACCAAGTTGTGGTGCTCGACATGGCTGGTAATGGTGAGGAACCGCAGGAAGTCCCAAACGGTGAGGAGCTCAGGCTACTCAGAGCGGAAGTGTCGGGGTTGTACTCGGAAGTCAGGAAGCTGACGGAGATGTTCAATAGCCTCATGGAGGCTTCCAAACAAACAGCGTTAACCGAGAATTTACCGATTGTATCTTCCGGTAAGCATTGCTGTTCCAAAAAAGAAATCATTCTCACTTTGGATACTAGTTTGGATACTGACATACCTAATGGCCAACGATGCACTGAGCTGAGTGTATCTGGCACTCGGCATGGGTCATTGGAACTGCTGCCTAAAAATGAAAATAGGACTGTACCCAAAAATTGTATATAAGACTGCACCTAACCTTAAAAAACTACTTGAGAAAGTAGGGCACGAAGGAAGTATTATAAAGAACATATATAACCCTACAAAAAGATGTGGGAGATGTACACAATGTAAGTACATATATAATCAGGCCTACACAAAATTGGACAATGTGAATGGGACAAGAATCAAAAGTATGAACGGCAATTGTTATACTAAATAGGTGGTGTATTTAGCGAAGTGTATAGAATGCTCCGCATTCTATATAGGAAAAACGGAAAGAACATTGAGGCAACGTATTTACGAGCACTTCTATAAGATCAAACGTAAGGACATGAACAATGCGCTATATAAACACATTAGTGAGGCAGGTGAACATCATACTTTCCAGTTCTCAATTATTGATAAAGAATATTTAAACCCGTTGGGAGGGGACTGGAAAACGAAATTAGCATGTAGGGAAAGTTATTGGCAAATTTTAACGGATGCCACAAAAAAACCTGGCCTCAATGACTATATTAGTATAAAACCTTTCTTACTAATGCGATAGTTTTACTTGTCCCATCGACATTTTGTTTTATCATTTTGTTTTTACAAATTTCAATCATTTTTAATCAACAGTTAGGTATTATATGATGTATAATATGGCATTTGTATGTATTTAATGGAACTGGATTATTTATTTATATATATATATTTATTTATTTATATTTATATTTATATACACACATATTTATATTTCATTATGACCACATATATACATGTATATTTTTAAAATCTAATGATTTATTTATTATGTCATGTATTTTATTATATATTTATAGTAGATAGTGTAACATTGAGTGTCTATATCTTAGGGGAGATTCCATATAGAATATAGATCATACACACGAAATGAAGAAGTAAATGCCTTAGAATCAGTTAAGGTACACATATCTTATGCTATTAAGCTTTCTATTATATGGTTTAATTTCATACTCTATTTATTTAATCATTATTCTATTCATTTATTGAATTATTATTGGTTTTTGTAGAGTGCCATGTCCATGTATTATATATGTATCACATATATTTTATTATGAACCTATCATATGCATATAAAGTACGCTATTGTTAGTACTTCCAATTTTATATTGTATCAATTGACTATGCCTTTAGGAATTTTTATTTTTTAATTTTTATTGTTTAATTTGCAATGTGTTTGGCGCCATAATTTACATAAAAATTAAGCGGCAGCTGATGTTATTTGTTCTGATGAAGTCTACCTTTTGGTGGATGAAAGCGCTTAACATACTGTGATCCTCGTAGTGGAATGTGTTTGTCGTAAATGTTGTTGTTTAACGTTCATTAAAGTGTTCTTGTTGGGAAGCTGCGTGTAGCCTTTATTACCGAGAACCAGACTAGTCGGGTTTGTGCATTTGTGAGTGGAAGTCTCTTTACGTTTTTATCCATCTCTAAGTTGCCAGACTTTCTTTCTACACACTATCATTTTATGTATAATTATTTGACATATTAAGAGTGAGGCAGTAAGTGGTGAGGTCTCCTGCTTGGTAATCATGTCTGGTGAAAGTTTACTACTTTAAGCCAGGGCAGAAGGTTCAGAAGGTTGACGTGTAGGAGAATGCTACTTGCCTTCCCCGGGAGTGATTGTGTGGTTGTGTGTGTGTGTGTGTGTGTGTGTGTGTGTGTGTGTGTGTGTGTGTGTGTGTGTGTGTGTGTGTGTGTGTGTGTGTGTGTGCACGTGCACGTGTGTGTGTGTTCATGTGGACGTGTGAGTGTGTGTATGTGTGTGTGTGTGTGTGTGTGTGTGTGTGTGTGTGTGTGTGTGTGTGTGTGTGTGTGTGTGTGTGTGTGTGTGTGCACGTGTGTGTGCGTGTGGACATGCTCACGCGCGTGTGTGTGTGTGTGTATATGTGTGATAGATAAAGAGAAAGAGGATCAGATAATCTAAGAATTTAAAATACAGCTACAGCGTGAAGATGAGTACTGAAACTCAAAGAGAATGGTATGAAAGGTATCTGAGGAGGTCGAAGACTCCGCTCAAAGGAATGTTTAGTGTGGAGTCAATTTGTGGATGTGGATGGCATAGACCCATACCCAGGGCAGCACTGCATATTCCCTGCATGCTGTTGTGAATAGGCTGTTACTGAGGAACTCACTTAGTTGTTCATGTTTGTATGCCATTTGTATACTTTTATTTGATTGGTGCTGATGGTGTGACTTAAGAGTCCATACTCCTGGGTACCATTCACATTGGTTGGAAGTAGATGGATTCAAATCTCATCAGTTTACTTTCATTCTTCTTCCTTTTGCTTGGTTGTGAGCAATGGGACTGAAGCCTCCATCCATTAGTGTTATAACTACTCCCCTGCTTACACATACTCACTGGAAAATATATTTATTTTTTTATTTATTTGACATTTGTTTACCGGGGTGGTCTGACTGGGTCTACAGAACCCGTTTTCAGCAGAGGCCCAGGGAGAAAAGCTCCACATACAGTACAATGTAAATACAGTATAATCCAATGCAATAAAGATTACATTAGAAATACTATACAAAAAATAAGTTGAAAGAACAAACTGCTGCAAGATGCTGTAATATATTACTACACATATAAACAGTTCTATACAGTTAAAACATTACAGACGACAATAGTCACTTTCATCATACATGATGTAGAAATAGCAGCCAGAAAGTTAGTGATGCAGACATATAGCAGACAGAGTTAAGAAGAATAGAAGCAATAAAGCCTGAGCAGTAGCTTAAGGGTATGATATAAAAACACAGGAGTTAGAAGAGCTTTAGGAACTTGCGGTCTGTGAGAGTTTGAAATGTCAGGGAAGAAGAAGACCTGAGCATTAGGCAGGCTTTATGCAGGAGCAGAGCCATGTATTTTTGAGATGATTTTTTAAAGAAGCTTTGAAATGGGTTATGCCAGGAATAAACCTGGTAGCTAGAAGTAGTGAATTCCAATGGATAGAGACAGAGTACGAATACAGAGAGTGACCAGGTTTTCTTGTGGGTTTTGAGATAGCTAAGAGATTTTTGTCTTCTGATCGTAGGGATCGATTTGGTGTGTAAGGTGTGACTAGATTGGTTAGTGCAGGGCAGGCAGTAGGCTTGAAAATAAGGTTGTGCAGGGTGAATAGCTGAATAAAGGCAAGTTGGTTGGCTAGTTCAAGTCAGTTTAATTCTAGGAGTGGTTTACACTGGTGTGAGTGACATTTAGAGTTTGTGGCAAATTTAGCAACTTTGTTGTAGCACTGTTCCAACTTGCTTAGGGTAGAATTTTGTAAGTTAGGTAAGATAGGGGCACCATAAAGAAGAGAGGGAAGTAAAAATGTTTATGCAAGGGTAGTTTTGGTTGCTGCAGTAAAAAAAAATGTTTGTTTCTCTATAAGAGTCCCAGTTTTTGATGAGTTTTCTTTATATTCTGTTGTATATGGGGGTCAAATGAAAGTTTATTGTCAATGATAACACCTAGAAGTTTGGTTTCCTTGCACTATTTCTATGGCAGTGTTGTCAGATGCAAGGATGTTGAAATGATCAGTGACAAGGGAGGTGTTTTTGGGATAAAAGAGTACTGGCTTGCATTGCTCAGGCTCTGGATTGCATTGCATAAGTGGAAATTCCTTAATATTCCAAGAGCCAGATAAGTTATTTCTTACACTTATTTCACTGAACTGCACTTCTGAAATGCTTATAATTGTGCTATACAGTTGATCTACTACATTTGCACTGTTATAAAACTTTTTTTTTATTGTTTCACTGCATTTATGTACTGGTTTATAATGTTTTAACTGTATTTTTCATTGATAGATACTGTTTCATTACTCTAATCGCATGCTTACTGAATTACTTAACTGTAAACTGCTTTTTCATACTGAGAGTTGTATTTTCTGTTTGTGAGTATTCTATCTGAGCTTTTCTGTGCATTTTTGATTTTTTGAGATTTCTGTGTTCTACAGCTAGGAACTGTAATAGTGTGCATTACTATAATTGTCTGTTTACAGTTAAAAGCATTCTCTGGAGTCTGCTCCTTGATCTGTTTAAAACTTTCATTTAGTGTTGTGTGTTCTTATACTTGGTGGCTTTGCAGTTGCCCACCCATACTGTATATTTGATCTGTGACACTCCTCCCAGTCTAGTGTCATTAGTTCACTCAATCTAATAGGGAACATTTGTGAAGGCCAACCTACTCAGATTCTTAACGTTGAATTAACTTCTGTTCCAGCTTTCTCCATTTCTACTTTTACTGGAAAAAAAATCTAAGCTTGCCTCCCTCCTTTCCTGTGGCAGGTCTTGTCCAGATACGTATTTGCTGTGTCCAGGACTGTTTGTGAGCTCCTAACCCCCCCCCCCACTTAACTGGGGTTAAACTATTCCTGGCACCATAAAGTCTGTTCTTCGAAATTTCACTTGCAACTAGCCTTAGTTTTAGCACTCAAATCGGTTTCTTTGAGCTCAGCACTTGTTCAGAACTCATTGTAAGCACTAAATAAGTTACAAATTACTACAGCACTCAACTTTCCTCACTTGTCTAGAGGAAAACAGTTTTTAGTATTTAATAAAAAAACACCTATTCAGGCATGTCTAAAGGTCAGCTCTCGGTGTTTTCTCCTGTCTACCTGATGAATCTTTTCATCTTGGGACAATGCAGCAATTGCCTCATGTACACAGACAAACCTCTCCTCCTACCACCCAACACTATGACCTGTTAGAGATGCACTTATATAGCCAAACTGGAAGCAAAGCCCTCTGGCCTAGATAGTCAAGAGGAGAAGGTAAACACTTGCACCGCACCACACTCATCACATAGTCCCTCAAAACCTACACCACCAAAACACATACACAGAAGCACAAAACACACACCTACATTTGCGGAGGCTCTCAGTACAAATCTGCCCAAACAACAGAGACCTCCAAAGCAGAAATGCAAGCAACCTACACCCCCCAACACAACCCAAATGACACATAGCCCACATACTCAGTGTGCCTCTCAACTACAGCCCATAAGGCATAACGTATCCAACACTCTAGTCATAGGTGACTCTGTAGTCAGGCACACTGATATTCCACTCACCAGGCTAAAGAAGGATAAAGTTACTGTCAGCTGCCTGTCAGGTGCCAGGATCCGCCACATAACGCACGCACTCAGGTCACTCCACAACAAGTACAAATATGACTCTTTCATTGTCCATGTTGGTGTGAATGACCTGAGATGTACCTCCCTGGACTACGTGAAAAGAGACATGGAGGAGCTCTCCGATCTTGTAGCCCAGGCATGTATGACCCTAGCCCTGAGTAGCATCCTGCCATCACCCAGAATGATACCACAGTACAAGGGCAAAATGATTGACTTTAACAATTGGCTAAGCTTCTGGTGTCATTCTAAGGGAATCCAGTATCTGTCTGCCTTGGATGACGTGATCGACAGACCACGCTGCTTTGACAGAGATGACCTGCACCTGTCGCCCTTGGGATTCCAGATACTGGCAAAGGCTCTTGCCACCCCTATAGTGCTTTTTTAGAAAAGGATCAAATGACAAATTCACCACAGTAACAGGAACAAGCAAGCAAAATCTGAGGGTAATCCTACTCAATGCTAGAAGTCTAAGCCTCAAAATGCACTCACTCGAGGCACTCCTTAAAATGAAGAACATTGACATCTGTGCAGTGACAGAGACCTGGTTCAAAGCTCCAGAGAGCACCCCTGCATTACCAAGCTATAATTCATACCACACCTTTCGGCCACCAAACCCGGACCGAAACATTAAAGGTTGAGGCATGTCCATATTATGCTATACCTCGATACCGGAAGAATGGAAAGTTCCTATAACCACGGCTGCACAGGTAAAAAACACACTCTCCAAAGCCAAGAACACAGCATCCATGGGACCTGACAACATCCCAGGCTGAGTTCTACATGAACTACAGAATGAACTGGCACCCTACCTAAGCACCATGTTCAATCATAGCCTCACCTCAGGCTTTGTACCCACTGAATGGCACACCATGACAGTTACCCCACTCCACAAAAGGGGAGCCACGACGGACCCTGGAAACTACTGCCCCATTAGCCTGATGAGCCTGGTCTGCAAGGCCATGGAATGTATCATCATGGAACTCATAAACAAAGACATTGGTAATCTCCAAACTCTGGACCCTACTCAGTTTGGATTTGTAAAAGGCAGATCATGTCTCCTAAACCTGATTGACTTCTTTGAAGCAGTCACCAAAGCCATAGATGAGGGTAAAATGGTTCACACAGCTTATCTAGATCTTGCCAAGGCTTTTGACACCATCCCCCACTCTGGAATTATAGATAAGCTCACTAAACTAGGTATAAATCCCTATGTCACAAGATGGGTTGCCAACTGGCTCATGGACAGAACCCACACTGTGAAAGTAGCAGATTCCAAATCCGACATCAGACCAGTGACAAGTGGAGTACCACAGGGTTCAGTCCTGGGTACTCTCCTGTTTGGTATCTACTTCTCTGAAGTGCAGACCAACACAGAAGGTCTTTGGCTAACAAAGTTTGCAGATGACTGCAAACTAGGAGCCATAATCGAAACTCCTAATGATGTGGACAAACTTCAAAAGGACCTCACTGAGACAGATACCTGGTGTCAAAGCCATGGCCTGAAGCTCAATGCCAAAAAGTGTATTGCCATCCCCTTTGGTAAAAACTCTGTACCCATGAACTACCACATAGCTGGTAGTCTACTTAATGCCGAAAATGTGATAAGAGACCTTGGGACACAGGTGGACAGTAGTCTCTCCTTTGATAATCACATCACCATAGTGGTCAGGAAATCCTTCTACATGGCTCATCTCATCACAAAAGGATTCTCATCCAGAAAAAAAGAGGTCATTGTTCCCCTCTACTCATCACTCATTAGACCCATTATAGAGTACAATGCCCCTTTTGGTATGTACCTCACACGACAACTACAACAACTGGAAAGGCCACAAAAATACCTCACAAAGAGGATTACTGGCCTCAAACAGATGCCTTACACAGACCGTCTCAAAAAACTCCAGCTTTACTCCATCGCATATCACCTACTCAGAGGCGATCTCTGCCTAACATACAAAGCTATGTCAAACCCAGAGCTGTTGGACATGCTCCACTTAAAGAAATCCCAATCCCTCCAAGCTACTTGCTCTAAAGACCTAAACCTTGTCACCACAATAAACAGAATATGCTGGAGGGATAGATTCCTGTCCCAGAGACTTTCCATACTCTGGAACAGACTACCTATCCATGTCAAACAGAGCTCCTCATTAGCACTCTTCAAGAAAAATCTTGATGATTGGATGGGTAATAGGAAATTAACCCCGGGGATCACTTCTGTGGTTCTGCTTGACAGGGGCACAGGAAAATAATTTTCTTGGGTTGCGAAAGCCAGGGTACCATTTTGGCTAGGCTTGTATAGGCCCTAGAGCCAATAGCCTAGTACCTACCTATGAACCTATGAACATACGAACATAGTTTTGTCTTCTTTGGATTGAGAAAGAGTTGGGCATTTCTTAGCCAGGATTCAACTGCTGTAAAGGACTGTTGAGTTTTTGAGAGTAGTTCTGGTAGTGTTTGAGCAGTGCAGATTATGGTGGAATCATTAGCATATTGAATGAGGGTTCTAGGGTGAGAGGCAGTGTGAAGGTTGTTTGTGAAAATGTTGAAGAGTAGGGGTCCTAGGATGGAGCCTTGAGGGACTTCAGTAGGGTTGTGGAGAAAGGGTGAGAGTTTGTTGGACCATTTCACTGGTTGTTTATGATCCTTGAGGTATCTCTGAAACTATTTTACTGTATTATGTGAGAAGTCTAAGTTAGACAGTGTGTTCAAAAGTAAGGTGTGATACACTGTGCCAAAGGCCTTGGAGAGATCAAGGAATACTGAGGCTGTATAGCATCCTGCATCTCTGGCCTTGTTCACGGTGTCTGTAAAAAGATGATAGGGCTGTAGCTGTGTTGTGGCTAGGTTAGAAGCCATGTTGGGTTTTGGTTAAAAGATTGTTTTGCAATAGATATTGCATTACCTGCTGATGGATACCTCTCTCGAGAATTTTGGATATGGCAGACAAGATGGATATAGGATGGAAATTGGATGGATCAAAAGAGTTGCCTCCTTTGTGGATGGGGGTGATGTGAGATTATTTTCATATTGTAGGTACTTCTGATTCAGATAAAGACCTATTTATAAGGATACTGATTGGGTAGGCGACTGAGTTAGCAGCCAGTTTGAGGTAGTATGGCGGTGGGATTGTCAGCTGAAGTAGAGCAGGGTTTTCATTTTTGTAGCAGTTTCTTAATTGTGTCAGTGGGTATGGGCTGAAATGAGAATGGGGTTTATATGACATTTTGTTCAGTATGGGGGTTAGTAATGACAAGGTTAGAAGTAGTTGATGGCCTAGGGTTGGTGTTTGAATAGGTTGAAGGGTGGAGTGGGGGGTCTAGTATTAGGGGTGTTAGTCAGTAGGTCTGAAACTGATTTTGTGAGGTGCTTGTGAAAGTTTTCAGCTATTTGTGATGGAGGTGTATCAGGTGATAGGGTGTGCTCTCCATTTCTTCCAGGGTTAAGTAGAGAGGATATGGAGTGCCAAAATTTACTGGGGTTGATTTTATGCTGGAATTGAAGGTGGGAATAATATGACTTTTCATCTCTGTTGATTAGTTTTGTCACTTTGTTGCATAGTGTTTTGAAATGAACATGATTTTGCTCATTTTTGTTTTGTTTCCAGGTTGACCAGGCTAGGTCCCTTTGCTTCATCAGGTGTTTACATTCCTTAGACAGCCATGGTGCTGAGTTCTTTTTGATTCTTTTCATATGAATGGGAGCTGGTGTATTAAGTAAGTGAAGGAAGGCGTTATTAAAGTATAGTACAGCATTATTAAGGGGTACTTGTTTAAGGGGTGTCCAGTCTATTTCCTGTAGGAGATTGTTGAATTTATGCTGACAAAAATTAATTGAGTAATTGAGTTCCTGACTGATTTTATAGTGTGTACTCTTAGTTGTTGGGAGTTTGTTCTAAGGGCGTAAGCTGGCAGATGATCACTCAGGGAGCTAGGCAGTGTACCAGAAGAGGGATAATTAGCAGGGTGGGATACTAGAATCCAGTCTAAGGTGGATTGGCAGGCAAGATCCTTGCTGTATCTTGTTGGAGCATTGATAAGCTGAGAAAAAACATACAGATTTATACTATTTGTGGAGGAGTCGGAAGCTATGGTTTGCCAATCTATATTTACGTCTCCTAAGATTATTCTTTCAAGGTTTATTGTTTGGGATGTCCAGGATAAAATATTTTCCAACACTGGCATATTGTTACCTGGTGGGATATATATTACTCTTATGCAAATTATTTTCATATATTGAGGTTCAAAAAGGAGATTAGTACCTCAGCATTGAAGATGGTTATATTGCTGGTATAGGGTGTGATGTTGAGTGCAGAGGGATATAGAAGTGCTATCCCTCCCCCTTTTTTTTAGATCTATCTTTTCTGGTTATTGCAAAGTTTGACGGTATTATTTCTGAGTCTTTTACATTGGGATATAGACATGTTTCAGTAAGGGCTAGTATGCCAGGTTTATTTTTATCAATCCAGGCATGCAGTGGGGCTATTTTATTACATATGCTTCTAAGGTTAAGTGTAAGTATGTTTAAATCTTTGGGGTTACTCTTGTGGTTAGGATTAGAGGGTGGGCCAGGGTTAGGATGTACGTCTCCACATTTGAGTAGATAGGTAATGAGGAATGCATACCATGGGAAGTGTTTTTTATTCCTAGGTGAGGATACTGGTGTCAAGTGTGGTTTCATAGGAGGTGAGGAGGCCAGTTTGTGGCTTGAATAGAATGGGAGGGTATAGGGGAAAAGCTGTGACGAGATACGTGAGAAGCTGTGTTGTTTATTGAGGAGAGGGTTAGAGGAGGTTGTTGATGTGTATTGGTGTGTGGGGGTATGCACAGATATAACTGTAGTGAGGTTGAGAGTTAAGAGTAAGGAGGCCAGGCAAGTTAAGAGGAGCATGTCAACTGTGATAGTGGGTTTAACAATAGTAACAGTGGGATTTGTGTGTTTGAATGTAGTATCAGGTGTAAATAGAGATTGTTATCATGTGATATGTGTGCACCTGAAGGTAAGGTATACATATACATTTAAACTTCTCATATGTATCTTCAGCTTTACTCTCATTGGATATATTATCCCATATATCTGAAAACATGCACACATCATCACAGTACCCACGCTGTCCTGATCCAAGTCAGCCAGTAATTATATAGCAACTGCAAATACATGGTTACTGGTCAAGGAACTACAGAAGATAATTGTTAAGTCTGGTAAAGGTCCACATGGATCAATGCTAAATAAATAATCACTACAAATAAACACTACTTTGAATATAAATAATTGCAAGAATTTGTGTACTACATACATATTTACAAGAGACCTGGTTTAAATGTTATTCGTGATGAGGCATAGTCAGTGTTTCATGGTATAATGATAGAGATGGAAAAACAAGATTAACCCTTTATCCATTGCTAATAAAGCATGTACAGTAGTATGTTTATTTAAGGTTGGCTAGCATATTTTTTTTCTGGAAATGCTCTAATTTGTGTATTTTCTAAGGTCAATTGGTAGGTTGTTCCAATTTACTAAAATGATTTTGTTAATCTTTTTTCCCCAAAGCTAAGCAGAATGACAGTTTATGGAGGCTGAGTGTGCTGTCAATTTGGGATCTAACATAATAATGTGATGTTATGAATTTAATTTTATTCTTTAACGAGGTGCAATAACTGTCATACATTAGCATAAAGGTTAGGACTGACAGTAGCAAAGTGTCTCGGGTGGTGACAGGAAGTCAGTTTGCCTTTTCAAGGGACTTGCAGTGGTTCCTGTTTCTAGGGTACAGGTTGATGAACTGATATATGTTGCCTGTGGTATATTCTGTCTGAGATCGCACATTCTTCCCCACCCTTTTTACACAGACACAAGTCTTGATTGAGTCAACAATGGTTGAACAACATTTCACTAATTTATTATGTATTAGAAATAATCCTCTCTTGAATGATACAACTATTGTTAAAACATATGATTCATCGATAGAAGATTGATTTGTCAACAAGATTACAAACTAAGGAGACTAAATTCATAACTTTTAAAAGGCTCCAATGGCAATGATGTGTATTTTTAGCTCAATGTTGCACCATGTGGTCTACACATTTTAAAAATGCCTGCTTATGATGGTTATCATCTAGACCTTTTACACAAGTGGCAAATTTTAAATATGAAGCTGACTTTGGATAACATAAGTTTAATGAATTATTTTTTCCTATCAGTAGAAGATGTTTTAAAATAAGAAATTATTGAGATAAAGTTGTTTTTAATATGATGTTTGAGGAATAGTAGGCATACAACATCGTATGTAGGCATGCTTAATAACGTAGCAACCTTTGCACAGCACTTAAAAGAGACAAAGAAATGGAAACTGAAATGGGATATAGATGATCACAGAAAAGGGAATATATTTTCTTGGCCCAGATCCCAAAAGTCAGACACCAATGGGAAAGTTGTTATCATTACCTCTAAAGAGAAGCGCATGCAATGTACTGGTGCGATGTAGATGGCATTCGGGAATATGGATTTAATGGGTACAGCAACACCAATGACCATTGATTCTACAAAAATAATGCTGCTTGACCCTTTAGACTTAAATATACTTTTATAAGATGCCCCTTTACCTGTAGAGAAAAGACAGAAAGAAGCAGAAGCAGAGGAGGAGTAGGGGGAGGAAAAGGAGGGGGTCGGGATATCAGGGTGCTGAGACACAGAGTTAAATGAAGTGTCAGTTGAGTTAAATTGTGGGCATACTGCAATTTCTTACTCTATAGTGTTCCATAGCTCTAGTTGCCAATTGAGAGAAGCTGACATGTCAGTTTTAGGTAAAGGGATGAATTTTATACCAGTGCGTGATGCAGACTTGATGGAATGTTTAACTGAATTTAGACTTTTTGTGAGGAAGTTGAATCTTTTAAACATTTTTCCAAACTCTCACTTGGAGGGTAATAAAAGTGCTGTGCATTTGTTCCAAAAAATACAGATTTTTTCAAGATGTTTGTGAGAATGAGTTATATAAAGTTTTTAACAATAAACAAGCAAAGAGTATTAAAACTCCATTTTACAATTTGAGTAGGGAAAAACAAAATGTTTTAACTTCTTTGGTTGGCAATCAAGATACTCATTTATTTATTTAATGGCATTTCTTTACCAGGAAAGTCCATTGCGCTAAAAAGAGCCCATTTTCAATGGAGGCCTGGGGAGAAAAGCTCCACAAAGGCAGTTAATATGAGTGTACTTAGTATTCAGAACAGTTTGTAAAACAAAATGCATTGTGCAAAAATCTGGTCTATATTACATATTTGAAGCTTCAAAATTTCGAATCTCATATGTTCAACAAAATATGAGCAAAACTTGAAACCTCGATATATATAATAAAAAAGTAATAAAAAAAACTTACCTTAATGCTCTGAGGAGGGTGGCAAGCCCCCTTGCACACCCCCTCTATTTAAATATACCAACTTCGAGACTGCACTTCAGTGCAGAAAAGGGAAATGTTCCCATTCTGTGCATGCAGAGCAGTTACCTTTCACCTTCAAACTTTTCAAAGTTTGATCATATGGTGTCGACCATATGACATTCTAACTTTGAAATGTTTGGCCATTAAATAGGGACCTGCAAAAACCACAACAAAATGAATTATAAAAACACAAGTAGTACAGAGAAAATATAATACAAGACATAAATGTAAATTGTAAAATGTAAATAATTGTAAAACTACAATCCACTCTGCTACAGGCCCCATGAAGGCTCAGTGTCTCTCCAACCTAACACCACTCTTAAGTATTCAACTCCGGTACCACCTTTAACATTCCTATAAGAAAAGTGCAGTCCGGGTCTGAACTGTCTACAAACAGCTATAGCTAACTTTGAACCTAACACCACTCTTAAGTATTCAACTTCGGTACCACCTTTAACATTCCTATAAGAAAAGTGCAGTCCGGGTCTGAACTGTCTGCAAACAGCTACAGCTAACTTTGAGTATGTGTCTAACTGTTTGAGCCAATCTTCATTTTCCCCTGGAGAGCACTGTGCTTTGGCTGTAAGCAGCCCCCCACCACCACACACACACACATCTTCCATTTTCTCTTATTCCCTTCTGTTAGCAAATAGTATCAATAACTGATCAATACTGTGTGTTTGTTTATTTAAACTATACCACAGTAGCCTACTGATACAAGGTTATCCTGGTTTTCCACCTGAGAAATTAAGACAAGACTTACAGTTTCAGAGCAGTCCTTGGTCAATTGTGATTGTTCTTAACACATACTTGTCTTGCTTTGGCTCATTAGCAGCAGTACAAAGAACTGCCTGCTCACACCCTTGTTCTCTCCTCCCCTTCCTTGTTTATTACCTTAAGACAATCCCAGAGTTAATAAATATTACCTGTGGCAGGCACCATTTGTAAAACTACAATCCACTCTGCTACAGGCCCCATGAAGGCTCAGTGTGTCTCCAGTAAGTGTTTTACAACTGTAAATGCCTATTTATGTTGAATTGTATTAGACATTTTACAACTGTATATGTTTATGTTGAATTTCAAGCCTGTACTCCAATCTGCTTACTTACACTATCAGACTATTTACCCCACTCATAGGACCAAAAACTGGGACTGGGTTAGCCCCGCTCCGCTTCGCCCTCGCTACGCTCGGGCTCGCAGCTCCCTCCCTGCCCCTTATCCCATCCACCCCACTGTGTCTACATTTATAGCCACTAGGCCACACCCCTACTTCCTCTCCAACCTACACAACTTCCTCTCCAATTTCCTCCCCCACCACCACTTTACTGTTTAACCACTACTATTCCTCTGAAGCACATTGACCCCACCCATTGATGACATATAACATGTCTATAAATAATTATAAACTCCTTCCTCTTATCTTACCACTCTTAATTCTGCCATACTTTCTTACTAGCTATGAAAATCTCACATTCGTAGGTTTCTCTTATCCAAAATGCCAAACCAAGACCCCCCTACCTCCACTGACTGCGGAACTTGCCCACTACTACACTACCCCAAAAATTATAAATTCCAACCACTTGCTTCTAAAAAATCCACTCCAATCAACACCAAAATCCAAATATGAACTAAAACTACTATTCAAAGTTATTAGACTACTAGCGTATCTAAGAAAAAACATAACCAAAGATGGGGACATCCATCCTAATCCAGGCCCAACCTTAACTCAAAATCCTACCAGCCCACCACTCTCCCACCAACTGGTCAACTCCCTCCTAATATGCCACTTAAACATTAAAAGCCTAAACAATAAGATACATAGCCTGCATGCTGTACTAGCCACATACCTCCCCAACATAATGTGTCTATCTGAAACATGGCTCCGGCCATCAAACAAAGACAATGAGATCCTGCCTCCTGGTTACAATATACTTAGGGCAGATAGAGTAAAGAAAAAAGGAGGTGGAATAGCCGTCTTATATAATAGCACACTTAACATAATAACTAACCCTATACAACCACCCCAGGTCTCTAACACTGAAATACTAGCTCTAAAAATTCTACTAAATAATCATAAGGGCATTAACCTAATTGTCACCTATATTCCCCCTGGGAACAATGTAGAAACACTAGAGGTCATTCTACATTGGATAGCCAACAACTACCCTCAAGAAACCATTGTCCTGGGCGATGTTAATATTGACTGGAACCAATGCACAGCACAGTCCAACCCCATCCCTGTTAACCTACATGGATTCTCTCAGATAATATCATCTGCCACACGTACAGGTAACAATAGCCAAAAAGAGAGTATACTAGACTGGATACTCACCAACAGTCATCCCCAGAACTATATGTCTGGAACTCTCCCTAATGATCTTAGTGATCACCTGCTCACATACATCATGAAAGACAAAATCAATTGTACAAGCTTACCTATTTATAGGTCTATCAGATCCAAGAAAAACTTTGACCCAACTAAATTTCAACTTGAACTCAAATCATGTAACTGGACAAAACTAAAGTTCCTTCCCCTTGATGAGGCAGTGTCATCATTTAACAATTCATTCCTTACTATACTTGACTCGCATGCCCCTAAACGCTCAATAAGAATTAAAACTCAACTAGCACCCTGGCTAACAACAGACACCAAAACCAAAATAACAACTAGAGACAAAGCGTGGGATAAATGGCGCACTACCAAACTACCCCTAGATCGTATCAAATTCCAACAACTAAAAAATGAGACTAAGAAAGCCATCATACTAGATAAGAAAAATTACTTCTGCAATCTGCAACATAAACATCAGAATAACCCTCAAAAGTACTGGGCAGGCATAAATAAACTTCTCCAACCAGGCAAATCCACTACTCCGACCCCAGGAACATTATCTGACAAGAGCCAAGAAGATATAGCCAATTCATTCAATACTTTCTTCACAGAAACCATCCAGTCATTAGCTAACCAACTTTCTCCTCCCCACACTTCTATAAACACTATACCCGACTCACCACTCTCTTTTAACTTCCAGCCAGTGTCCACATACTTTATCAGATCCCTTTTGAAAAAACTGAAGCCAACCACCCTTTCAGCCGATCTTCTGCTGGCTGAATACCTGCAAATTGCTGCAGATGCCGTAGCCTACCCTATCTCAATCCTAATTAACAGAACCATAACTGAGGCCTCAATCCCCTCAATTTGGAAAATATCCTATGTTATTCCACTCCACAAAGGAGGTTCATCCACAGAACTATCCAACTATAGACCTATAGCCATACTATCACCACTTGCCAAAATTATGGAAAAGTGCATGCACAACCAACTAATGCTTTATCTAACCCAAAATAAACTACTCACAGACTCTCAACATGGATTCATACCCCATCATAGTACAACCACTGCCCTCCTCTCTTTTACTGAAAACATTAATCTTAACCAGAATAATAAAAAAATATCCTCCGCTCTCTTCCTGGACCTATCAAAAGCCTTCGATATGGTAAACCATCAGTTATTTCTATATACTTTAAAAACCCTGTATCTAGATACTCCAGCCCTTGACTGGTTTCAAGCTTACCTCACTGGGAGACAACAAGCAGTAATGTGGCAAAGCAAGCTCTCCTGCCTACTACCAAATACCATAGGAGTTCCTCAAGGTTCCATATTAGAACCTCTCCTCTTTTCAGTCTTCATAAACGACATCCAAACAGTCATCCCTGAAGCCACCTGCATTCAATATGCAGATGACTCGACTATAATATGTTCCAATGCCTCTCTTGCAAATCTACTAACTACCACCCAACATAGCTTCACCAAAGTCGAAAACTGGCTTGCCAACCATCTCCTGATCTTAAATCCAAACAAAACCAAGTTACTTCTCTTCTACCCAACCAATAGATCTCCGACTGAAAACTTCACTATAAAATGCAATAATGGGACCATCATCTCCCCAGACACCTATACAAAGCTATTAGGAGTAAACATTGACAATAAACTCAGATTTGATATACATATCAACCAAGCCATTAAGTCAGTCAACAAGAAACTTGGGACCCTATATAGAATTAAAGCCTTCCTTACCCCGAATGCCAGGGCAGCCACAGCCCGTTCACACCTTCTCTCTACCCTACTATATGCCTCTCCTGTCCTCACTCACCTTAGCAAATCTGATCTGGCCAAGCTCTCATCCTGCTATAATCACATTGCCAGGTTCGCTACAGGCCTACCCTACAGAACACACCACTGTACTAACCTGAAAAAGCTTGGATGGATAGAATTCCCACACATTCTTCACCAATCCCCACTCATACAGGCCTTCAAAATCCTTAAACAACCTGAGAATACCCCAGCACTAAAAAACTTAATGACTCCCTACTCCAATCTAAGCTGCCTTCGCTCAGCAAACAGACTCCTTATCCAAACAACTAAATCTCTCAACCTAGGTGGTGGCGCTGTTGCCAACACCACTGGTAAAATATGGAACTCTCTCCCAAATAACATCACGCTTGCAACTTCTCTAAGTCAATTCAAAAATAGTCTAAAACTCCACTTCAAGTCACACTGGCTATGTCCTTGCTCAAACCCAGACTAGCTCTGTGCCATTAACTAAAACATAAACAACTAGCTAAGATGATAAGTACTTTGTATACTGTGATAAAGAAATATGTATCCTGTCTAACTCTATGTCATTATACTGCCTACCGTCATTGCTAATATGTTATTAATGTTACATTTGTAGTAATCTCAGAAATAGTAATGGCAGTCTTGTACTTGTATGTAAATAGCCTATGTTTTTATTAAGTTCTTTCAGCTCATTTACTGTACCTGATTATCAATGTAACTCTGTTGGAGCTTTACTCCCCGGGCCTCCGCTGAAAAAGGACATGTATCCAGTCGGACCATCCCGGTTAACAAATGTAAAATAAAATAAAATAAATAAAATAAATAAAATGATAGTATAAGCAAGTCCATTACAATAAAATTCAAGGCAAACTTAGAAGTATAGGCCCGTGCATTCACATGACAAATACAGAGAAAATGCATGTAGCAAATATAGTTCTTAAAGGCATGCATATTGAGTGCATACATTAGCAGGTGTGTTAGAGTACAGGTAAGGTAAGTTAGCAGAAGAAGAAGAAAAGGGTGTACAAAATATAGACTATAGGAAAGATGAATAGGTTAATAGATGAGGAGGGTGAAATACTGCTATATTAAAACAGCAGTACTGGGGTTATAGAGTAGGTAAGGAAATACAATAGAGGGGTTGGGATAGAGCTTCTAGTTGTATTAGGTAAGGAAAGAGAGAGTGGAGTTTAACATTAAATTAGTCTGTTTGAGAAGAAGTGTGTGCAAGTTTGTAGAAAAGTATGTGTGCAGGAGAAAATAGGAGTGGACAGGAAGACTCTTGGAATTAGGTAATGGCTGGAGGAGGTACTGAACAGTTATAAGTCCATTCAGAGAGGAGATATGCATGGAGGGCAGTTTTGAAGGTGGCAGAGCATTAAAAGTGCAGATAAAGGTGGAACTGTAGCAGTTTTGGATGCTAATTTTTATTACAGGAGTATGCATGATTAACTCCGTAATAATGAAATGTAAGAGGTTTTAGATGCTTTACAAGTAGATAAAATTATAAGGATGGTTGAAAGTGGGATGCATATTAATCTCATGCTAGATTTGTTTGGATTCTTTCACATATAAAACCTGTTATTTTATATATTCCATACGTGAGCTAATGTTCATACCATGAACTAATAAGGTCTTTTGACTCCAAGATGTGTATAAGCAAGAAGGGTGTAGCCACGAGCACACCCGTGGCCAACACATATACAAATCTAGTGTTTTCAAACTGGGAAAGACAAGTGGTCTTTAATACTGATAGCCCACTTTCTTCCCTATCATGTTTTACAAAAGGTATGTAGAATGCATATTTATCCTCTGAGATTATGAGAAGTGACAAATAGACAATGTTGTTGATTACCTAACAACAGCTGCAACAACTGCTAATTATTTAAGATTAAAAAAAAAACATACTTGTTTAGTAATATAGAGTATTTGAATATTATGTATCAATAGGAAGAAAGGCAGGGTGATTGAAACTATGATATATATTAAGGAAGTGAAGAAGAACACTATTTACATAATACCAATATGTAACCTCCCTTTATGTTTTGCAATATAGCTAGGGTTCAAATACTTAGACTTAATACAAATGAAAGTAACTTTAATGGTCAGATGTCAATGTTAGTTAAAAACTTATAACAGAGTCAGTATGATAACCATATGTTACAAGTTCAGAAAAGACGAGTTAGATCTGAGTGCAAAACACAAGATAATACTGCATTCTGAAGTTATAATAGGGGTACTCAGGTGACTATTAACCAGAATACCGATGGTGCTGATGTGAAGAAAAGTTTTAGGATTACGCTTACTTACAATATACATACAAGTTTTATTAAGAATTTAATCAATGAGCATTGACACATACGGACTGGTGTTGAAAATCTAAGGAATGTGCTATATGAAAAAAACAATCTTTGATTATAAAACATCACAAAACTTAAAAAAGATACTATGTTATAAAGATCAGCATCTAAGTATATGTAATAGGTGAAGTAAGAGAAGGGGAACTTGTCCATATAATGGCCATACTTTGTGTAAATATATTATGAAAATAGATAATTTTGTGTACACTACAACTCTTGGGGAATTTTATTTGAGACAATTTGCTGACTGCTGTTTATTTAGCCAAGTGCAATTCATGTGCAGTGTTTTATGTGGGTAAATTAAATTGTAGAATAAAAAAGCATTTGTGTGACCATGTATCTGATACACTCAGGAAGATTGATACTTATGTATTATTTAAATGTATTTTTAATACTAAAAATACACATCAACTTAGTTTTATAGAACTATGAGTAGGAGAGGTAGTGATTTGATAATCATGATGGAATGTATGAATACAAGCAGGTCACTAGACTTAGACCATATGTTTATCATGGTTTAAATGAGATGTTAAGTACTAAACAAGTTTTAAAATATGAGATGATATAATTCATATTTTTAGCTCCTTGTTAAGAATGGAATTGAAATTCTGTTGTTTCCTTGTAAAGCATTGGGTTAATTGTGTAACCAATGGTATCTTTTTTCTCCAGCATATCATTTTAAATATTTATAATAAGTACACATTTGATGTATGCATTGTTTTACCTGATGAAGCTTTTGAGAAAATTGTGTATGGCTAGTGTTTTGTTGTAATATATTTTATTAAACAACTGTGGTGGTGGTGCTGCGGTAGCGTTGTCACCTCATAGCAAGACGTTGTCCTGTTCGATTCTCAGCTAGAGCGTCTTCTGTGTGGAGGCATACATGAATGGGGCATGCCTTCGTTGAAGGTTATGCTTCAGGGCTCGTAACCCGGTATGTAAAAATCCACTACCAATCATTAGCAGACCGGAGTTCCGCTGTGGCGACCCCTAACCGGGAAAAGCCGAAAGACGCAAACAAACAAACTATTTTCTTATGAATGATACTTTATTTAACCTCAGTGTTATTGAAGCCAGTATTTTTTGTGCTTTTTTGGCTGTTGATGGATCATTTTAGCTTCTTCAGGTGCCCTTTGTCTTACATTTTAAAACACAGAGCCACTTTGGCTGAGATTGCACTATAGTGGAGATTGGGGAATTTGCTTATTTCTGCACTAAGTGCGATCTTGGAGTTGATATAAGTAATTGCCATGGGGTGTGGGTGGGTGAAAATATTGTCTTGTTTTTGTATTTTTGACAATTTAAAATATGTACCATATGGTTTCAGTCATATGGGTTTCAACATTTTAAATAATTGATGTTATGAACTAGTTCAGCAACCAACATACCCTTTTAGTTGCTATGATTTAGGCATAATACTATAATTTTGACCTTCAGACTAAGATATTCTCTCAGGGGCTATGTTTGTTTAAATTTCCTTTTGCCCTAGTTTATGATGAGGTTATGATTCATGATTTTATACATTTTTTGATAAATGTGGAACTGAATTGTTGAACAAAGTGATTTTTTTATAATGAAAAATAAAGGGATAACCTCTGCCAAGAATTACAGAATCCACATGGTAAAATTGTTAGTTATTTGTTGTTTAATGAATATAAAGATTTATACAACAAAATTCTGGAGAAAATTGAGAGAAGGTGCAATGGGCTTTTCTTAAAGAAGAAAAGGAAGTCAATAGGGACCTTAAGCAATATTCGGAAAAAAACTGTCTACACTACTTCAACATTATTGCCCTTACATAAGGGTGACAACCATAGTAATTATTATTACAGACCCATTGTTTTTTTATACTAGAGAAACTAATAATGAGTATTTCAATGGGAGAGAGGATGGTACATACTATCATAGTGATGAGAACCATGAATTACATGAACAGGATATTCATAATATCACTCGCTCGGAGAAACTAGCAAACAGGAGTTTTCAGAGAAGGTATCCCCATTCCAATATGATGGTGCAACTGCAGGAGGGGTGAGAACATTCAGTGATAGGTTCATACAGCAATTAGTTCCTTCTAGCAGTTCTATTGTTAATACATTTGAGGGGTTCACTATTTACAACTATACTAATAAAACAATTACTAAAGAACATTTTCTTTTGTTTTAAAAGGCTTTAAATTTTGTGCCTAGGAGAAAAGTGGATGTATCTGACAGGCTGGTTGAATTGAAATTATACATGAGGAAATTAAATTTTAATATTTTATTTTCAGAGTCTAACAGTCTAGGGGAGCAGAAATGTAGATCAACTAGTCTTAATATAAAATGAAAAAGTATTTTTAATTCCCCCTCCATCCTATTGTGAGTATTTTTGAGAAATCTGTGATGGAGGATATCTATACTCTATATTTCAGGTAATAACAAATTTCAGAATAATTTATCTAAGGATGAAGTTTTTATATTTAAGGAACTTAGGATGAATAATACTATCCGTTTTATGAAGCCAGGCAAGAGTGGGGGTGTGGTTATCTTTAATGTGAATGATTACTCAAATGCAATGCAAAATATTCTGTTTGATACAAATGGTTATATCCCAGTATCTAAAAAAATGATTAATATTGCATATAATAGGATAGACTCTTACTTGGAAGAATATGTGTTAAATCAGAGTATCTCTCTGGACATTTATGATTTCTTGGTGAAGAAAAATCCAGTGATTCCTTATATCTTTGGAATTCCCAACATTAATAAAGATGTTGTTAATCCCCCATTCAGACCTATAGTTTCGACTAGTGGGTCTAAAACTCACCCTCTGGATATTTAGGTGGACCAATGGGTGAAACATGTGATTGAAAAAACTCTTCATCTTATTAAAGATTCTTGGGAATTCTTAGGTCACCTTAAAGGGGATATTTGGTCTAATGAGTTACTTTTTATGACAGTGGGTGTCCAAGATCTATTTTCAGTTATACCTAAAGATCTGGGCTTGGAATTTTTTGAGGACATGTTGTTTTGCCACTCTATTCTCACTCATGAACAAAGTACCTTAGTTGTTGAATTTATGGCAATCATTTTAGAAAATAATTGTTTTGTTTGTTTGTTTTTTATTTTTATGGAGAATACTTCCAGCAGACTAAGTTGTTGCTATGGGTGCAACATGTGTCCCTCTATATGGTAATCTTGTGCTATTAGGGTGGGAACAAAAATATGTTTTTCACAGTGGATTTACAAATAACTTACATCTTTATCTATGCTATTTGTATGGCATTTTTATATTGTGGAATGGTACCCAAGAGGAAGTTGAGAATTTTGTGAATTATATTAATAACACCATGGAATATTTTAAATTCACATATAATTGTCATCCTTGTAAGATCAACATTTTAGATACTTTTATTTCTCATGGTGTGTGTGGTCTTAGGTCTAATATCTATCATAAGAACACCTTTTGTCATTTGTATTTGTACTACACCTGTAGTCACCCTATAGCACAAAAGAGAAGTTTGATAAAGGGGCAAGCCATACGTATAGCAAGGATGACTCTCATTTTGAGGATGTTTTGGTTGAATTGACCACACTTGCTAACATGTTTTATGCTAGGGGCTATCTTAAAAATTTGTTGGACAACATCATTGGAGAGGTTTACAATGGTTGGAATAGTAAATATAAGCCACTTTTGGGAATAGGTTTGGACATCTGTAAGGGCCCTATTAAGGAACCCAAATATGAGAAGGCATGTGTTATACAAAACAATCAGTATAACAAGGAGATTAAAGGAGTAATCAGAAAAAAAATGTATATTTTTTTTAAAGCAAACCCTGAGATTTATAAAATGGTAGGATCTAATCCATCATTCATTACAAAAACTGTGGCTAGTATAAAGAGATTATTTGAGAACAGATCTAATTATTTTAAGGTGGATCAAAGTACTGCAGCCTGTGATAATTGTAGGCAATGTCCATATATAACTAAGGAATCTATAATTATTCTAGAGAATGCTATGAGAACTAAGGTTACGTTTGTAAAGGGGAATTGCAATACACTTAAAATAGTGCATTTGGTAAAATGTGAGAGTTACACAAGTTTCTATATAGGTAAGATGAAGCAGGCACTTAAGAGAAGGATTTTTGAGCATATTAATGATATGAAAAATTGGAAGGAAATTAATGCTCTCTTCAAGCATGTTTCTTCCTGTAATAATTTTACTAAATTCACCTTTGGGATTACTGATCAGATCAGCTTAGATCCCCGGAGTGGAGTTCGGATGAATGCACTAAATAATAAAGAATTACTTTGGCAACTCAGGACTGCTGCTATGTTTCCCCCTGGGTAAATTATTTTATAATATAATTATCTATTATGCCAGTACTAAAGAACAGGGCTAACAAATTATAGATACACTTATATAACAGGATTTAAAAGTTTTTTTATTGTTCATTTTAAAATAATTAAATAATGTTTAACTTATTTTTATGACTGACTAACAGTGGTAAATGGCAGAGTGTCATTTTATGTCCCGGTATTTTATAAGGTTGGTACAGGATTCATGCATATGTATTTAATTTGTTTTCCAATTTTTTTTAACTATTTATATGTGTTCATTTGTTGATAGATGTAATTTGTGGTGATGAGCTAGTGTATTTAAAAAACACTTTGCAAGTACATTTCTGTATTCTGATGAAGTCCCTGGATTGTTGGGACAAAAGCACTTAATAGTGCTCTTTATTAAAGGACTTGATTTTTTAAGCCATTGAGAGCCACTTTTTCAGTGCATTTGAATTATTACTACTGCATTAAATTTTTACTGATGCATTCTCTACTGCCATATCATCTGGTTTCATTTCAACATTACAGTCCTCAGTACTTCCAAATCTGCCATCTCATCCCATAAAACAGTAGAATGTTCATGTGGATCACCATGCTCAATTATGTTTAACAGAGCACAATCTGCCGACCCTCCTGATGGTGGTTCTCTTATCTGCACCACGCCAACAGACTTGATTACTTCCTTCTTCTTTGAAACAATTAAAACCTGCTTGTTTGTAGGATGCACCACACAGAAATCTTTGTTTATATTCTGAGGCTCAATAGCAAACATTTTTCCTAAATTCTCTTTTTCAACCTCCAAAATCTCCATAGCTTTTCTCTCCTCTTTCATACTGTTGCTTTCATTAGGCCTGTTCCTTACTGCTGTAGGAGCCCCCTGGCATAATCTATCAGTTCCAACGATTAGAGTTTTGTTATTGATATATACATTATATATTATTTACATATTTAAATGATTTATATCTTTTTACAAATCTCCATACATTATCAACCTCAGTTTAAGCATTCCCTCCCCACTCTTTTATCCACAACCAAAACATTGTTTTCTCCAAAATTTTGTCAAAATTCATTTTCCATTGTATTTAATTTAATTTAGTGTCTCTTTCCATGTACTCTATGAAACATCAAATATTATTCTGTCCATTTTCTTTACTTCTTCCTGTTTTGTGCACCATAATAACCAAATTCTATTAAGTCCATATTTATTTGCTCAGATTTTAACAAAATTTTCACCATATTATGTTTACAAATTTTTTTCCACAAACTATTAACTCTTTCACATTTCAAAAACACATGCTCAGCAGTCTCAAACTCTCCACATTTATTACATATTCTAGCTTGACTTTTTTTGTTTAGCTTATTTGCCTTAACCGGTAATTTTCTAATAGACAATCTTCATAAAAATAATTACATTCTTTAATCTTTTTATAGTTATCATATCTCATCATTATAGCTTTTGTTCGTATCTATTTCTAAATTGTTCCATGGATCAATACAATAAAATGCTTTTCATAATACTTAAGTACTATTCCTTTCTATTTTTCTCACATGTATTCTTTTTTATTTTCCATAACACAATTTTGTTTTGATACTCTTTCGTTCCTTCATTCACAATGCTTTTACTTCATTTTTAACTTCCATTCCTTCCCACAGTTCTTTGTATTTATAATGTAGTATCATTTCTATCAAGTTTTTATTTTCCTTCATAATTCCTTTTAATATCTTATATAAAATTAAATATGCTGCATGTACTATTGGATTTATTAAACCCAAGCCTCTTTGCTCTTCTTTCATATATAAAATCCCTCTCTTGACTGGATTCAGTCTACAGCCCCATATAAAAGAAAATATAATCATTAGTTCATTTTCATACTTAATCGGAAGGACTCATATAGATGTTAACAACATAAGCCATTTTTCATATTGCCATGGTATTCAACAAGTGTGCTTTTTTCGATATGAAAATTTATATGATTTTCAAAAATTAGTCAAATCCTTTACTTCTTTGTGTACATTATACCATTGTTGTTGTCTGTGTTCATTCCTTCCAATTATTATTCCCAGTATATCTATATATTTTTCATTGAACTCAATACCTCCTATCATGCTTTCAAAACCAAATCCTTTACGTTTCTCTTTATTTATACTTAAAATATTTTATTAAAAATTTGTACTTAATTTTTCATTTACTTTTTCCATCCACACATTATTTTTAACAATTAATACAATATCATCCGCATAATTACACATTATTGGCAATTGTACTTCCTTCATCATTTTGTATCCACCACTACTTGACATTTTATTAATTTCCTTCACTATTACATTTGTAACTAATGAGAAAATTACACTACTAGCTGGGCAGCCATGCTTTATTCCACATTCTGTTTATATTTCTTCCTCAATCCAGCCATTTACATTTAGTTTCACATAGTTCTTTTCATAAACATATTTTATTACTTGTAATATTTTTACTTACATTATATGCCTGCAAAATTCCCCATAATGATTTATACTGAATATTATCATAGGCTTTATTTATATCCCTTATAGCCTTCGCTTCTGCATTTTTATTTATGATATCATCAACTATTTCTCTTATTATCCATAGTGACTCTTGACTTCCTTTTCCTTTTTTTCCAAATACATTTGGTCATATATTCTATCCATTTTTTGTAAACATTTTGTTATTATTCTCATAAAAATTTTATAATCTGTGTTATTCAATGTTATAGGTCTCCAGTTTTCATCTCCTCTTTATTTCCTTTTATAAATATAAATTTTATAACTCTTGTACATATCTCTTTCTCTTTAATTACAGTTTCTAAACATTTATTCATAACTTCTATAACAATTATTTTTTGCCACTCATTAATTTCTGTATACATACCATATTCAGTTTCATCCAATCCTGTTGCAGAATTCATGTTATTATATTTTAGAATTTCATTTCATTCTTTCATAGTTATTTTTTGTTCTAAATACTCATTCCCCAGGATTCAGCAAGCTCTGCACGGCATACAGGAATAGTGCAAGAGCTGCTGGAGGCAATATGGCCACCGAGAGATCCAGGAACAAGCTCCTGGGATGTGCACGAGCACTCCTGCACTATTCCTGCATGGACACAACCCCTGTATGCTAATTACCCCATTTGCAGGTGAAAACCATGCAAATGAGTTGGATTAGCAATCCAGGAAGCTAGCAACCATCTGTGCAGGATTAGTGTAACTTGCAGAAATGTACTCGGTTAGTACATTTCTGCAAACTACAAAACGGAGCCATGACAGCTCTAAATAAAGGGTATATATAATGTGGAAGGCATGCCAATGGCCAAATATATGGCCATTGAAATGGAAAACAGTTTCAAAATAAGAAAAATCTTTTTTTTTTGGCTGATCCATTTAAGGGTAGGGCAGCAGTGCACAAATGAGATCAGCCCGAAAATAAAACTAAAACCTTGAAAAAACCTTTTTATGCAAAATCACAATTTTGCCATTATACTCAATGGCAGACAGAAGACAACAAGGCCAGTGAATAGAGTTTGCTAAGGGGGAAGGCTCATTGTCAGACTTGTAACTAGGCATTAGCAGGCAATTCTATGAAATAAGGGGAATGATACTGAATCACAGATTTCCCCTCATGGCTAGCCTGCACCCAACTGTGTAGGTGCAGGAAAACCATGGTGCAAGCCTAAGAGTTAGCTGACATTATAGAGGGATGTGTCAGACATACTGTAAGCTTATTGGAGCTCTATGGTATGGGTTTGCCCTTAGCTTAGCAGAGCTAAGGAAGGGTGTGTGTCTGAAGCTGTCTAGCAGTCTTTACATTGCCTAAACGGGTGTGCATGCTGCACACCAGGTTTTAAACAAACAAAAAATTAAGCCAGGAAATAGAGCTTTGTTCACATCTGAGCACTGGGTTTGTGTGGCCTTCCTTGGGGCTTAAACTGGAAGGTAATGGGAAGGGAAAACAGCAGTAGGAAGGTAATCAAGGAGAACTAGCATAGCTTGCAGGTGAAATGTATCAGAATCAGCCAATTACACAGGCAGCAGCCCAGCCCAGCTTAGCATACTATTCAGTGGCAGCTGGTGACTTCAAATCAATGGGGGGGGGGCTGCAGGAGACAGCTGAATGGGTGAGGCCAATGAGAAGGGGTGTGGCCAACTAGAAAGGTGTGGAGTTATGCTACAAAATGCAAAAACTGGGATTTTAATTAAATATGCTGCCCTGGATGCCAAACCATCATTATGAGAGTCCAATCAAGACAAGCTGAATTGTAGAAGAAAAAAAATATTTCGATGCATTAGCATAATATCTAGATGGAAACAAAAAGGTTGTAAAGCATGAAAAAATAAATTACTTTTTAAATACATTAGTGGAATGCCAGTCAAAATCAAGTATAAAAAAACAAGCAGCACTCAACTCAAACCACTTCTCCTTGCACTGCAGTTCTAATTATAATTTATATTCAGGTTTATAAAAGTACCAAGTAACATGCTGAATGTAGCAATCTCTGTGAGACCCTAACTTGTAAAAATGTTTTTAATCCAAAAATACCTGCTGCCTAACAACAACTATCAAGTTGTTTCATGGGGAAAACATAATCAAAGTACAAAATGAACAGCAAATAAGAAACAAGCTCAAGATAAATTGCATAAAGGATTACTGCACAGGTTATGGACCACAAGTGATAGATTGGCATTCTGTTTAGTTTACGGGTAAAGCCTGCAAAGATGACTGCAAATCTCCAACAAATGTAATAAGGTTCTGAAAATACCGTAATCCTGTCCTTTATTACAAATACTGTCATATGCATTTCAATATCTAAGGCGTATACGCTATCTAGTTATGTAAATATTCTCTGCATGGCAATAACAAAAAGGCTTTCAATGTTGGTAATTCTTTAACAGTATTCTTATTAAAGCTTACTTGCATCTTACAATGTCAGACAAGCTTACCTGATGGTCATTAAAGCATTGCTACTGAAACACACACCAACAGGTACTGCAACAACATGTATTTTCTGAATAAGAAGAAGCATAAATCAACAGTATAAAAATATGACAGAAAACCAGAACCTTTTGCAAAATCAAGGACAGATGAAAAGCCATTGTAGTACTTGTGCCTACCTTGGATGGGGAATGACTTACAGTGCATAACTGCTCCTTGCTTGCTTGGACACATCCAGAGTCAGAACATGGGGGATTGGGGTACAACAAGTATGTCACAATTTGAAATTTCTCTGGCTGACGATGATGGCCCTGACATATGTGTCATACCTCCCAACCTCAGAGCAAGAAATATGTACAAAGCCAAAAATAGAAGTGGGACAAATGCCCAAAAATAAGGACAATTTTAAATATTGCTCTTATAAACTTAAAAAGATAACAGAATAGTAGGTCTTGCATTAGAATGATTTTTTGAAGGGTATGAAATCTGAAACTCAAATGTCTGTCATTATTTTCTAACTTCACTCTTTAATGATTTGCCACTAATTTGCCAGAAAAACACAATTTTATGAAAAACAGACAAAAAATGTGATGCAAAAATATAAAACAGCCACACAATACAGCTGGGAACCTGTCAAAGAAGGGACACTTTTTAATATTAGTACAGTTAACTTGAGCAGCTGACAAAATAAGAATCTAAATGCATTTCTGAAATTAAAAGTAATCTATAACTCTGATCACTACAATTATTTATTAATTGTAAACCCTCCACGATTTCTTCCAAATTTGCCATATTGTGGAGGGATTATTAGGGCGAGAGCAACACTTTGAGCCAAAATGGGGACAGTTGAGAGGTTTGGATGTACCCATTTCTATAAAGGGATTTATTTTTACATAACTATCAACCTCTTAATGCAGGAAATCTGGACAAGGCTAAATATATTGGGGGAACATGCAAACAGTACTAAAAATTGCTCTTGTATAAACTTAGACAGTCGATATAATAACAGGTCTTGCTTTAGCAATTATTTGTCTGAAGGATATGAAGTCTGAAACTCAATGTCTGTCATTATTTAGTGACTTCATTCCTAAATGATTTTCTAGAAAACCACAAATTGTATTAAATGTATAAAATGTATAAAAAACAAAAATAAGCAAAAAATGTATTAATTCTGTGAAAATCTGGACAGTTGAGAGGTATAAGCAACGACCAAATGGAAATAGACCAGTGAATATCAGCTCTACTTTCCAAACAAAAGTTATTTATTCTAAAACACTTTCTCTAGTGCCCCGGCCATAACCTTTACAGAGTAAAAAACCTAATTACTTAAAAAACTTCACCTTATATATTACATTTCAACACATTTCAATCAATCAATTACATATTAATTAATAAAACACATTCTGTCTCCTATTAAAGGTAAAGCACTGCTATATAAAACTTTGCCAAATACATTCTTTGTTTAACCCATAGGGAAACAAAGTATTATATTTCATAATCAAAACTGATTCCTTATACCTCAATACATTTTTTAACAATTCCACATTTCCATATTGCAATGAAATTTGTTCCAACACTGTTACTTTCATATTACTTATTTCCCCTTTATGCTCTTTATTAAAATGTTCCGCTATGGGACTAATAATCTTATTATTTTTTACATCTCTCACATGCTCCTTTATTCTTTCAGCCAAAGACATCTTTGTTTCTCCTATATAACATTTTTTACAAGGGCAAATTATAACATAAATTACTCCCTTACTTAAACATGAATATGTTCCCATGGTATCAAATTTTTTTGTACCAATCTTATTTACTTTAGTTATAATATATTGGCAGATGGAACATTTTCCACAGGGAAATGTTCCAATCATCACCACATTTTTCAGCCTCTTTTCTCTTGGCCTAATAAATTTCCCATGCACTAAAAAATCTTTCAAATTTCGACCCCTCTTGTAGGATATTTTTAATTCTATTTGTGCCAATGATGGCACTTCTCTAATGATCTGCTTCCAGTAACCCTTAATCAACCCATTCATTTTTGTGAGAATATTGTGTATTTTGTAACAAAAAACATTGTTTCTCTATTTACTTCTCTTCCTTCTTCTATTGTTCTCTTTCTACTTTGCTTAATGCCTTTTGCTTTAACATTGTTTTAATTGCTATCATAAATCCTATGGAAACTCCCATATACATCCTCTGACTTATAGCCCCTTGTAATAAAAATAGAGGCTACTTCCCGTGCCTCTTCCCATGCTTCTATAATATTACTGCTTAATCTTTTAATCCTAAGCATCTTCCCAAATGAGATTGTTTCCATCGTATGATTCGGATGACAACTACTACCATGTCATTTCCAATTTACTTGATCAAATTTCCTATATATATATATATATATATATATATATATTTGTATGAATTCTTTCTTTTTCATTCCCTCTTAACTTTAGGTCTAAATAGTAAACCTTTACACCCTTTTGAACACCATCAAATGTTATTCCAAATCTGTTAGCGTTTAAATATTCTATAAAACTAGATGACAGGTATTCTCCCCCTTCACAAATGAAAATTAAGTCATCTATAAATCGAAAATACTTAATAACATGTCTCTTATAAAACTCATGCCTATAAATATAAATATTTTCCACTAGCCCCATAAATAGGTTGGCATAAACTGGGGCAAAGGCCGCTCTCATCGCTGTTCCTGTGTTCTGCCTATATAAATTCCCATCAAATTCAAATATGTTATTCACAAGGCAAAACTCTACTAATTCCTTTATATATTGAGTCTTGGGGCTGTACCCTAAGAAATATTCTATAACTTGTAAACCTAGGACGTGTGATATATCGGTGTAAAAACTCACTACATCCAACATTGAAAGCCTTTTTGTTATTGCAATGCAGAGAATATTTACATAACTAGATAGTGTATACGCCTTAGGTATTGAAATGCATATGACAGTACTTGTAATAAAGGACAGGATTACAGTATTTTCAGAACCTTATTACATTTGTTGGAGACTTGCAGTCATTTTTGCAGGCTTTACCCGTAAACTAAACAGAATGCCAATCTATCACTTGTGTTCCATAACCTGTGCAGAAATCCTTTAAGCAATTTATCTTGAGCTTGTTTCTTATTTGCTGTTCATTTTGTACTTTGATCATGTTTTCCCCAAGAATCAACTAGATAGTTGTTAGGCAGCAGGTATTTTTTGGATTAGAAACATTTTTACAAGTTAGGGTATCACAGAGATTGCTACTTTCAGCATGTTACTTGGTACTTTTATAAAGCTGAATATAAATTATAATTAGAACTGCAGTACAAGGAGAAGTGGTTTGAGTTGAGTGCTGCTTGTTTTTTTATACTTGATTTTGACTGGCATTCCACTAATGTATTTAAAAAGTAATTTATTTTTTCATGCTTTACAACCTTTTTGTTTCCAGCTAGATATTATGCTAATGCATTGAAATATGTTTTTCTTCTACAATTCAGTTTGTCTTGATTGGACTCTCATAATGATGGTTTGGCACCCAGGGCAGCATGTTTAATTAAAGTCCCAGTTTTTGCATTTTGTAGCATAACTCCACACCTTTCTAGATGCCCACACATTTTAAACATTGCTTGTATAATCTTGGAAAGTTGCTAGAACAAAATGCGGTGTTACCACCATGCATTTCACTCACAGTCTCATATACAACCTGTGCACTACAGTCAGAGCAACATACCAAAATGCCAAATTAGCTGTTTCTGCAAAGACAGGAGGACTGAAAGTTAAATGGCTATCATTTAGTGAATTTGGTTCTCACCACAGCTCTCAATCTCTTTGCACAAAACACCCGGACAAAGTGAATAATGGGCAAATACATCCCCCAAACATATTCAGTGAATTCAGTTCACACCAAAGCTCTCAACCTCTTAGCACAAAAAACCTGGACAAAGTAAATAATAGGGGAATACAGCCCCAAAAATAAGGACAAATTTTAAATATTGATCTTATAAGCTTAGAAAATTGCTAGAATAAAATAATTAGTGTTACATGTACCTTCTGAAGAATATGAAGTCTGAAAATCACATGTCCATCATTCCAGAAAACCGCAGATGTTATAAGCAACAGAACAGAACAAAAATACGAGGCAAAAATCTGAAACTTTTTCACAAATGGTGGTGGGTAGGGAATTCAGGCTCTTGCTATCTCCATGCAAGGTATAGGGTTTGAGCCTGTTGCTAGCCACCAGGTATATTTACATGGGGCATTTTCAACACACACACACACACACACACACACACACACACACACACACACACACACACACACACACACACACACTCTCTCTGTATGGACACTTCAAAATGAAAGTACCTGAATGCTATTCGTCCATCACAGTCTCATAAACAACTTACAACTTGGTCCCCGGTAAACTCTGCTTTCTGCCACACACAAAGCTCCTTATGGACACACATCAAAATGAAAGTACCCGAATGCTGTCTGTCCATCACAGTCTCATATACAACTTGGTCCTCTGTAAACTCTGCTTTCTGCTTCAGGCAATCGGTCCCCATAAACAACCTGGTAAGCTCTGCGTTCTGCTTCAGGCAGCTTGCCTTTATGGCCCCACAAGAGCATTTGTCCCAGGTAAACTCTGCTTCAGCTTGCCTCTATGGTTCCACAAGAGCAGCAGGCTTATAGTTATCCAGCCTGCAGATGTTGCAGTTCAATCCCCTTCCAGTCTATGTGGTTGTAACCGCATAGAGTTCTGGGGCATCTGCAGCCTGATGCCTTGTTTCCCAGTCTGGACTAATGTTTATCCAGTCTGAGTTTGGGAAATGGACAATCCCTCTAAATTTAAAACGAACACTCCCTCTAATTTTTTTTTTCTTTTTACAGCAGTGAGCCGTCTGAGTTAAATGGTCCAGATACTCTAAATTAGTGGTGCGGACATTTTCTCAGCAGTCTGAGTATTTCTTTTTCTTTTTACAGCTGGGGGTCTGCAGTCCTGCAGTCCAATATCACGAGACACCATGGACACTACTATAAACTATGCAAACACCTTTCCCTCTGGTTTTTCCCACAAACTCTATACCACTGGTGTACACAAACAGGGAAATTTTACCTAACAAAAGCAACAAAATCATAGGGGCTGCATTCGCTTTCATAAATCAACATGTGGAAGAGGCTGAGGGTGGTGAGGATGAGAATGCTGATGACCAACCCACAGTGAAAAGAAGGAGAAGAATGTACAGACCCAGGGTAACCTACCAGGGGCTACATGAGCTGGAGATAGTGGAGCACTATAGGGTGGACATGGACCTCTTACAGCAAATTGTTGAGCTGTGCTAGCCACGCCTCACACACAGAACCAACAGAGTGGAACCCATCCCAGTGGATACCAAGGTATGTATAGGCTTAAGAATACTAGCCACAGGTACCTTCCAATGACAAACTAGGAATATAATGGGGATCTCACAGGCATCAGCATCCAGGGTACTCCACCAGTTCCTGGATGCCACATCAGCACATGCTGGTGAGCACATATATTTCCTCAACACCCATGAGGCGTTGACCAGCAATATGTGTCTCTTCCACCAAATAGCAGAAAACCCTGAGGTAGTGGGTGCTATAGACTGCACTCACATACACATCAAAGCACCACCTGGCAAGCAGGTTAGGGTCTACATAAACCACAAGTGCTTCCCCTCCATCAACTGCCAGGTCATGTGTGATGCCCAGGGCATTATAAATAATGTGTCTGCTGGCATCCCTGGAAGCTATCACAACTCCCACATCTGGCATATGATGCAGCTGTCCCAGAGATTTGCCAGTGGGGACATCCCATATGGCCACCTAGTGAGGGATGCTGATTACGCAATGGAGCCGTGGCTGATGACACCCATCAGAAATGCACACACACCCAAACAAGAACTCCATAATGAGACACATGATCAGACCAGAATCCTAATAAAGCATGTGTTTGGGATGCTCAAGTGACAGTTCCAGTGCCTGGACATATTCAGTGGAGCCTTGCAGTACTCACCAGCTGCATGTACCCAAATTGTCATTGTATGTCCATGCTACACAATATGATCTTGGGGAAACAGCTGCAGCAGGATCAGCATGGGGCAGGGCCACACAGTCCCCCACCATTGCCAAGGCCTGCACAGGCACAGAGTGACTCGGAGGAGGAAAAGCCTGAGCCTGCCCCAGTAGGCAGAAGGAGGTATGCCCAGTATGCTCAAGCCTTGGCAAAGAGGCAACGCATAGCACATACACTGACAGGGTAGGAACCCAGGGAATGACACCTCACTCTGACTCACACATACAGTAAAAGGGATGCCAAATATGACACAACCTGTGCTTAGCCATATATAGGGAGTGTACTATGTGCATCCAACATAGACAGCCCTCCAGCACCATCCTCAATACTGGCACAACCAAAAGGAAAGTCACACTCACTATCAATTACTGAATATAGTAGTATAGTCTGCTTCCTGTATCTATGGTATGGATGTGAGCATGTTATGGAATTGGCTGGCTGAATGGGATGCCAGCAGATAGTAGGCACCTATATCAGCAGCATAAAATCCTTAACAAATACTGGTATCAACATAGTAGGCAGTGCTATACAATGTGACAAAACCCACTGCAAGACATGCTGTTTGCCAAATGTGTGTCCATAGGGCACACACATGGATGTCATTGAGGCTCATATACCCAACAACAGTCTCAACCAGCAGGACAGGTATAGAAAAACACAAAGAAAAGCTGTGTTAAGGCCTCTGATTGATGGCTATGGAGAACAGCCCCCCTCCAGACCTACACAGACAAACTACAACAGGTCAGGCAGTGGGATGTTAGTTCTGTAGGGTAAGAAGTCTGAAACAGAAATGTAGGTCAATAAAACCTAAGAAATGTAGTACACTGATATGCCTCTAGTCTGCATGATAGGTCAGAATACAGAATGAAATGGAGTTCCTGAAATACCAGTACAGTCATAGCAAATGTTTACAGTTGTCAGGTGTGCCCCGCCCCCCACAATCCTATGTAGAAATGTAGTGACATGTATGTTTAGGTATAATAACAGTGGGCACATATTACCTGAGCTGGCCAAAGTAAAAGGCTAGATTGTAGCACGTGTACAATATGCAGGGTTCTGTGTGTTAGGTTGTTCTGTGTTGTATATTGTGTGAAAGTGGTCCGCATGTAGGCATGGAGGGTTGTGTCCCAGTGGCCAGTGGCCAGTACTGTTGACAACAGGGCCAAGTTCTCACAACAGCAGTGCCAAACACAATGCATCCAAGCAAGACACAATCCAGCAGTAATCCATACTAATTGTTCAGATGTAATATCTGTCACCATCTGAAAGATGTACATGTTATGAATGTTGGCCCAAACATACAACACTACACAGGTGGAAGTACCCTAGACAGAGAGTGTATAAAATGTTACTGTCAAATGGACACACTTTTGGAATTGTACATACAGGTTAGCAGCACATTAGTTGGCTGTGTAAAATGGAATACTGATGTTGTCTGGCCAATCACTGGCAGACCACAAAAGGCACAGGTATGAAGTACTGAGAAATTGCTGATGTCCCTGTACAAGCCAGCATAAGTTGAATGCCCCACGTATATCTGTGAGTCAGCTGCAAGTAGCTTCCATAGCACACATGCAGCCAGCTCACCCTACTATCAGCCACAGGTACCTCACAAGTCTTATCCCTGCTGTTGGGAATGATTACAATCTGACCGCCACCTCTGTATGGGAATAGCCACATAATGCAGCATGCCAAATAGGTGTCCCATGCAGGTGTGTCCCTAGCTGTCAGCAGCACCCTGCCAGCATCCACACCAATGGATAGATAAGGACAGAAAATATTGACATTAACACGTTGCACACCTACCCTGTCATCCCAGGGGAATATAGTGGCTTGCTGCCTGGGACTGTAGGAGTGACAGAATGCACCAGCCTGCTACATATGGCCTGCATCACTACCAAATGCCCTACAGTCATCTGTCAAAGGCCTGTGTCTCACCCGTACTGCCATTTTTAATTTCTCTAAGTTTTTTGGGTTTCTAATACCATGATGGGAATGGACCCCATTCCTAAGTCAAAGTATGATTAAAGTTCATGAAATTAGTATTGTTTCACTCTTTGATGTTAGCCAAAAGTGCTCTTCGCAGCACCCGCAATGTGCCCAGTAATGACTCCTTCTGCAATTTGTACAGTGTTACATGAATTGGTAACATATCCAAATATGATTGTAAATTCTTTTTTATAAGACCAGTTTCTCCTACTACTATTGGAACTGTCTGTCAACAGTACTGCCAAAGTATGTTATCCCATGGATTCCCAAATAGCATAACACAGCCCATAGAACACAAAGGCAAGGCCATGTCAACAAATCCCATTAGCATGTCCACCATGTCCTACTGCATGAACTGTGGACCAACCCTTAACTGCTGTTGGGATGAAGTGATAACTATAGGGATACTTATCAGATAATGTTTGCATAATGTTCATAAGAGGATAGAATAACAGAGGGGGGTAGAAGCATGGATGCCATGGAGTGTGTGAAGTCTGAAACTCTGATGTGTGCACATACTATCCCTGCCTGCAAACACAGGAATGGGTGGCTACAAACCTGCTCGTAAGCCACAATGTGAAGAGGTAATGACCAGAAATATGAGCCCTGTGTCTGGATAACCTGTGCGAATCTGTACAGCTGTGAGGTATGGCCAAAGCAGGATATGGCCTTACTGTCACATTGATGAATGTACAAGCATGGGATCCTCAGCCACCACAGTACCAAGGTGCTGAACCATTTACACAAACCCATCAGCAAGTGTTTGCAGCTCCCTCTCCAGAATGGCACGATTGTGCAAAAATATGTAGGCTGAAGACCACAATACTGGACACAGCTTCATTCATCTTGTGTTCCCCAGGAAATTACTGCAAGCAAACATGTATACCTGTCAGTAGTTGATGACATAAAACATCACAGTGTAAAACAGTACATATGTCTGAATATCTCTGCTAACACCAAAACTATGTAGCAGAAGCAACACAGACACAATTAGTTATGGTATCCCAGTATCCTTTGCCCATTGTGATCCCATATTGTCAACCGATCTACAAATATCCTGCAGAAACAGGTTGCTAGCTGTAGGTGTAGAACACAAAAGCCTGCTCTGGAGTAAAACCTACCTGGAATGGATTCACACATTTAATACAAAAGGTCATACTGGGCATGCTCCCACACTTACAGAAATGAAGCCCATGTCTTGCAACAACAGTGGATTATACATATCTGTCAGTTGCAGATGTTTGTGCACACACTCCACATTGCACACCAGTCATGCTATGCACACACATCGGATAGGAATACACACATATATCCAAGGACAGCACACTATAATAGGCCAAACTTACACATACATAGATGTGGGGAAGAGACAGTGACAAAGAGCTTCCCATCATGAGGCCTGTTCCACCCAGCACACAGCCAATTGGCCAATACCGCATGATGTGCAAATGTCAATCACTGTAGACATTTGTTGCTGGTATCCCCTCAGCACTATAGTGTCTGTAGTGCTTGTGATAACTGTGTAACATGACTGTACAAGTCTTTATTCATCTAGCAGTTGCATACACGTTCCTGTTTAATGTAAACCTGTGTGTGACTGAGTGTTGTGTGTGTGCTTCCAGATGAATGGTTTATGGCCCATTCACACACACTGCACTCCCCATTGCCCTACTACTTTGCCAAGCCTACTGATGTCATTCACCTTGAAAAACACCATTGGAGAAGGAGTAGCCCTATACGCTCTGTGGTGCATGATATAACTGCATCATGCTGTAGTGTGATATACTAGTTAGGTAGGAGTTATAATCCCAGCCATAGCAACCATGAAACTCTGTGTGTGTTTGTCTGTGTAGTGAACAATGCTTTTGAAGCCATTCACAGTCACTACACTTTCCATTGCCCTACTTTGGCAAGCCTGCTGATGTCATTCACCCTGCAATACATCTTTGGGGAAAAAGTAGCCCTATAAGCTCTGTGGCATGTGCTATAACTGCGTAATGCCTTACTGTTATTTACTAGTTAGGTAGGAATCCTAATTCCAGACATGGCAACTGTGAAACTCTGTGTGTTTGTCTGTGTAGGGATCAATGCTTCTGAGGCCATTCACAGTCACTACACTTTCCATTGCTCTACTTTGCAAGCTTTATGATGTCATTCACCTTGCAATACACCTTTGGGGAAGGTATAGACCTATAACCTCTGTGGTGTGTGCTAGAAATGCAGTACAATATAGTAGCAATACATAGCTAGGTAGGGGTTGGAATCTCAGCACTGTCAAGTGTGTGTGTGTGTGTGTGTGTGTGTGTGTGTGTGTGTGTGTGTGTGTGTGTGTGTGTGTGTGTGTGTGTGTGTTTGTCATCAGTATCCTGTGTGGAGGTAGTGGTGATTGTGTAATAACAGGACTCATTGCAAGGTGGGTTTTGCAAATGTCTTATATGGAGGACCTGCTATATGTCACAATGTCCACCTTACAAGGACAACAGATGTCAAACAGCAGAAAGGCTGGAGTAGGCAATCCATACCCCCACATGTGACATTATGGATTGGGGAACAATAAAAGCAACCCTTGTATTACCCAGAGAACACTGTCCACCCATGTCTCATACACAAACACACTTGGCTAAGCAATGACCACTGTGTTGGTAGTTCCCGGCATATTGCCCACAGATAGTAACCATGATGTGATTGCAGTGGACTACAGAGGACATGGCACCCTGTTCCATCCCTACAACAGGCAAATAATTGCTTACAGTGGTCCTTTGTTATGTTCCCCAATGGACACCTGCAACAACTGTAGAATCAGCAAATCTAACCCACAAAGGAAATACCATGCCTTATACAAATGCCCTTTATGGACAGATGCCACTAATACCAGTGAAAACCTGTATCATGCTGTCAATGTAGGTGCAGGATCAACCACAGTTCCATAGCCAGTTCTCACCACATGAGGTCAGCAATGCCACATCAGATAATAATCTGTCCACACAACGTGCCCCAGACACCCCAGATACACTCCCACATGTCAAAAAACATGTATGTGGGACATGTGCATATTCCAGACACCATCCATGTTATGGAATATAGAACACATATATGGCAAGCATTACACAGCACTGGCCACCCACAATAGTATCCCAGATGAGTGGATGGTGAATACAATACCCACCTGTGTGCACCAATCCAGGGACTACACCCCTGAGCCACACTGCAGACCATTGTCATGTGGCCTGATGCCAAGGTATACACTTTGTCTATCTTTGTAAAACCTTCTGGCACAGTCAGCCACTACACACCTGTGAAGCAATGAACCCATGCATGTCAATAATGGCAAATCTGGGTCTGTGTGTGTGGAGATTAATTATTTGGAAGCCATTCACACTCAACACACCTCCCATTGCACTACTGAAGTATGACTTCTGATGTCAGTCACTTTAACATACCCTTTGCCCATATATCAGCCTGATAACCTCTGTAGTGCATGTGATATCTGTGCAATACTGTAGTGTAGCAAACTAGTTAGTTAAGTATTCTAATCCTAAGCCTGCCAACTGTGATAATGTGTGTGAGTCCCTGATAGAGTGTGGTTGTGTCATCTTTGACACCTGTTTTGTGGACAGGCACATGAACTGCACCTACTGTATCCCTCCTTTATCACTGTTGCTGATGTCACTCACCTTCAAATATAACTTTGGACAACTCCCCACCATGTAAGTTCTGTGGTGCATGCGATAACTGCATAACAATGCAATAGCAATACGTAGTCAGGCAGGGGGTTGAAACCCCGTACTGGTAAGTATATGATAAAAAACATGCTTAGCTCTTACTCCCCTACCCCCTTCCTTTCTTACTTTGTCTCTGCCTGTCTCTCTCACTCCCTCTCTGGTGGATGTGGAAAAATACACCTTATTTGCTTAGGCAACAGCTTGTATTTAGTAAGTGATGCTCATGATCAGCTGATGGCCTGTGCATGAATTACAGTCTCCCAGTAGCTGATTGCATGTGGAACAGCTGTGGTAACATTCCCATAACCAATTGCATGGAAACACACTCCTATAACTAGGAACATCATGTGAATGTTGGCCCTTTTCACTCACTATGAGCAGGACTTCATGTCAGTGTTTGGCAAACAGCATCACAGAGGGTAGTGGATATACCTCTTACAACATACACTGTGGCACCAGGCGAACAAACATGGGGGGGGGGGTTCCAGACATGAGGACAGACTGCAACTCTTGCTCTTCTACATTTGAAGTAATGTTTGTTTAATAGAGTTTGAGTGGATATGGCTGGTCTACATAATTTAATACCTGTCATGACAGTGTTATGTGGTTGAGGAAACTCTCACCTGTAGGGCTATCTGCAGACTGGCCAGTGTTTGGAGTCTTACATGTGTTGTGTTACTCACAGATTACCTATCTTTAGAAATGCAGTAGCATAGTCTGAGGATTGCAGTCAGTACATGGTGACAGCCATGAGAGTTGCTGTCTTCATATCCCTCAGAAGACATATGTCACAACAAACCCTGTTACGCCAGTAAATGTATGAGTTTATCACAGCAACATGTCAATATTTGCCCTGTGTTTGTGCCTCCAGCCACAACTCTGTAAACCTTTGTACATATGTCATGCAGCAAGAGGTGAATATGTTCAGTACACCATTATTTATTGACATCATACCTGATAACAAGCCAGTGAGATATCAGACTGCTAGACATGTTATGTATAGTAGGGCTTATATTTGAGGTCAAAACATGGACATTCTGTTGTAGTGTTTACAGTAGTGAGGTCTGTGTAGTTATGGTGATTGTCGACAGAGTGTGTATTGCGAATATGTACCTTGGCCTGTGTACAGACTGGGGTAGATGTCATTGTTCTTGGTCCTATTCAATCTGATGTTGCATGCTGCTCCAGTGTATGGTACCCTATCAGCATACATGTTTGTAGGGCCAAACCCACACATGTCCCATACCACAGTCAGGCATTGGAATAAACTGTGCAATGGCCCAGTATATGTATGGTTAGTGTGTGAGTGGCACATATGAGGATGGTGTTGATCAGACAGTCCATATACTGTAATATTAAGCACACTTACCATATGTGGCTGTGGCTGTGTTCAGACTGGTTGTGGGTATGCACTTTCACACAGGTTTCTGTAACTCCATGCTGTTACATGCCTGTAGAGCCTGCTATATTTGCAGGTACATGTGTATTCCTCCATAATAAATGTAGGCCCGTGTTCTGGCAGTCTGCCTGTAGTTTGCACAGTGCTTTGTGACATACCTAGTAGCTCAGTGTACTTACCCATTGTGATGTTATGTCCAGATATTTGTCAGATGTACTGCTGCCGGACCACCATAACTGTTATGCATGTCTGACAAAGCAGTGGGATGCTGTACAGATGTATGTCACTAACTAGTGGAAAGTATGTGGGCTTGTGACCTCTGCTCCTCCAGTTATTATGTGTCAGGACAGACAGGAGTGTGTGAATGCATAAACTGTGTGAGCATATCTATTCTAGTATTTACGTGATATCTCCATTTACATCGCTGTTAACATCCACTTTGTCAGGCTTGGTCCACACGTCTTGCACTAATGGGTTCTGTGTATACCTCTGGACTGACCAGAGTGTGTTAGACTGTCCACATTTACTGGTCATATCTCTGCTGTATTCCACAGGACCATTACTGTGGTATCTGTGGTACAGTACTATGATGATCTTAGGATGCAGTACCAGCACAACACTGTTGTACAAATGGGTTGACAGGCATGGGATACCTTCTGAGTCATGGCAAGTGTGTATGTTTACATGTGTGTATATTTGTAGGATACAGCATTCTGAGGCCACAATATCCTAATACAATACACCTTGCCACACGGTGTTAGGGATAGTGATGTTGCTTACTGTAGGAGATCCATGACAATGCATCATCCCACTATTCCTGTGGCATGTGCATTAGATGCATACCCCTGTAGTAGCACTCTTGGGATAGACAAGGGCTGTATTGCAGTCCTGGTCAATTTGTGATGGTGGGTATGTCAGAGTGTTATCATGGGTTTCAGTATGTACAATATCCACTGTGGGGTGTGGGTGCTGGCTATACTGTCTTTACACCATGGTACCCCTAGTACATGTCCCATGTTCCACTGTATTGGGACCAATGTCACCATCAACCATACAGGTAACTGATAAAACTATCCATCCCAGTTATGCATGTGCTGTGTGCAACTTATCTGTAACAGAATGGACACACTGACAAGGTAGTTAGCACTGATAAGCCCAGGTCTCTCAGACATGTGTATGACTGTTATGTGTTTGTGGATGTGTATATGACAGTATGTCACACAATGTATTGTCCATAAACAACCAGTACATCCCCCATTACCATACTGTACAGGCCTGGGGATGTTCATCATGTAACATGTAACCTGGAACACACCTCATCCTAAAAGCTGTGTGGTGTGTGCAATTAAGGCCACACACATCAGTAGCACTACATACATAGGTAGGGGTTCTAGTCCCAGTGTTGCCACATAACAGTGTGTGTGCATGTGAAGGAATCTATCTCTGTTTGCAGAATATAGATGTCCCAGGAGGTCATCTGTCCAAGAACTGCCTCGCAAATGCTAACATTTCACAGGTATCATCCTGTTGAAATACATTCCATCAGAACTAGTGGTAGATGTGTAAATGCTCACTTCCCAACTGTATAGGTGTACAGCAATACTGGGGTAGGTGTATATATAGCTGGGTATGACTCTTGTGGACACAGCCACCATCATTGCAGTTGCTGTTGTGTGTATCCCCCTACTTAGCTGGCAGTATTACTGTACAGTTCATGTTAACAGGTTAAGTAGTTGTCTATCACAGTATCTGCGGTTCTACAGCACCTCTCACCCTCCAAAGGGTAGGGCTGTGCCACCCACACCAGCACACCTATGTTTACCGAGTTGAGGATTGCACTACATTGGGGAAGGGGACATATACCCTGCCAGTACCATCGTCAATTACATTAAACTAGCAGACTGCTTATTCCCCAATGTGTTGTTGTGCATATTCTGTTTTGGTGGAATTACATAGCCTAAGTTGGGTTCCTTGCACAGGTACATACATCCATGTGTACAGTATTCTCTGTGTATTGCATCAAAACCAAAGCCTCTGTGTGTTATATGGAAACATGTGGTGTGTACCACCCAGTACACTTACCATTGTCCACTGTAGAAGGGCTGCTGACATCAGCCACCATGCACTCACCTGTATATACCACCCCCAGTCCTATAGGCAATGTGGCACATGCAGTAACTGTTATAAGGACATGTGACATGTGTTCACCTGTACCCAAGATATGGCACAGCCAAGGTATCACCACAGTGCCATACCCCTTGTAGGATACAACAGCAGACCATCATCCTGCTGATACATTGACACCTACAACACAAACGGAATGCATTATGGAGACCACAATCACTCAGTGTTAACATTTATAATGCATCATGGCTGGACAGCTACACTTCCTGACATGTAAGCATTAAACTTTACTGCTGACAACATGTTACACAGCATTACATTGGTACACCGTAGTACACTCACCCTCTGCATTAGAACCATATTAGCTTGTACCTGCATCGATGTTATGGATGACAGAGATGTGGCACAGGTATCATAATATGCACAGGGTGTGTTGTTGGTTTGCCGGAGACCTAGGCTGAGCCATACATTTGACACCATATGTGTGAGTGAGGGGGTTTAATTATTAATTTGGCTGTAGTGATGTGGTGTGTGTAGGTATGGTGTTGCCCTAGCTATGTTGGTATTGTGTGTGTTTATGCATGCACACAGTTCCGCCATGTGTCTGCCCTATACAGGGGTTTGCTGGACAGCTGCAGACCATATCTGGCAGGGTGTGCTGTTCACCATCTCTGGCCATGGACACATGAACTGTGCCTGCCAGGGGTTCCATGGGAACCACCAGGTACAAGCCACGATAGTCTACTCTCCCCTGATGATGACATATGTTCACTGGATCTCGGTCCCTCTTGGGAATGGCCAGGGCCACGTGGCCTACTGTGGTGTGGATAGTGCCCCTCCTGCAGTGCTGTGGCTGGTACTGTTCCTACAGGAGTGGCTCTGTGTTCTGGCATGTCCATGTCAACCTCCAGCTGTTGGTGTTGCTGACTTACGTCCATGTGGCTGTCGCACTACTCCCACCATATGCTTGAGCATGGACATTCTAAGGTCGAGGATTCCTGCCATCTCACCCAACCATCTATCCATGACCTCTGAAAAATAACGGAGGGCCCCTGCAAGATCACTGATGTTGTCAGTAACAGCTGAATGATTAGCCCTCTGCAGCCTCAGATCCTGTCTGTTGTACCATTCCATATGTGCTTGCTCCTCCATGATGGCCTGAAACAGGCATTTGGTGGTACCAGATGTGGCACTTCTGCTAGGGGCATGATGACCAGCAGCCATCCTACGAGCACCCCTGTACATCTGCCTATGTGGTACCCCACTGGACATCTGGCTATGGCTGCTGTGTCCAGACACACATGCCATAGATACCACACTGTCCTGTCCCATGCCACCAACCGCCAACTGTCCCTCAGCTATGGCCACTGGTGATGGGGTATGTATAGGCATTGTGACTGTGTGTGGGGATGGGGTGGATAACACTGGGATGTCAAATGATGGTGCAGCTTCATCCCCTGACAACCCCGCCTGTGCCTCAACACACCTATCATTGTTTTCAGTGTCTATATGGACACCAACATCAGATTGCCTGCAGCAGGGACCCTGACCCACCTCACCACCTGTGAGGAGAAAACAGGAAATGCACTATAAGACTTGTACATCATTCCTTAACAGTACACACACACACACACACACACACACACACACACACACACACACACACACACACACACACACACACACACAGAAACACGCACACATAGATACACACACACACACACACACACACACACACACACACACACACACACACACACACACACACACACACATACACACACACACACCCTGACATTCCACCAGACTACTTACCTGTCCCTGAGTTTACAGCATTTCCCTAGTTTTTTTCTCTTAATTTCCCCATCCTGCATCAGTCTTGAATAATCACAGTCAATAATGCCAATCATTAATGTATCATTCTTCTAATTGCTCAGAAAAGTGATCACAAAACATGACCTGCTACTCCATTAACTCCTTAACTTGATTGGAGTCATTTTTAAAAAGACTCCCTAATGTCATCAAGTGTTCACCCTGGTTTTGTCCAGATGTCTTGAGCATGGACCCCGTATGTTATGGGCTACTACAGTCACTCAATAATGTCATGCACTGGAGTGTCATACTTAACTATTCTTCAGTAGATGCAAGATCTGTTCCTCTACTAACATTTTATCTGGACTACAGTAATATTTGGAAACACTCTCTGGTGGTGTCTAGTAATTCCCCAATGCATCTTTAGTGCTGCATACGTGGGTATTCTTTCACCTTTCTGCTGACAGCAATTAAAACAGTATCATTGGTATCTAGTTTTCCCTCCCAATGCATCTTTCATGCTGCAGACTTTATTATACTATCAGCTGTCCTGAGATTACATGTCAGAAATGTATTCCTGGTGTCTAATGTGTCTGTCCATTTCCTTGTACTGCATGATTTCTAAGGGAAGTTGAGAGGTATGAACAACCCCACACTCACACATATGCATACATGGACACACACACACACACAAACACACACACACTTACACACACACATTCTACATACAACAACCCCCCTCTACTCCACTAGATAGCACTTACAGACAAATTAGCACCCGTACATACACAGACCCACACACACACACACACACACACACACACACACACACACACACACACACACACACACACACACACACACGCACACACACATACACACACACACACACACACACACACACACACACACACACACACACACACACACACACACACACAATTACAGGTGAGGTTGCACAAAGATATTACACACAGACCTCTCATTACCCATTTGTCAACATACATAACATATGGCACTCAACAGCATGCAGTGTAGCTATAGTCAGTCCCTGCTAGCAACATTATACATCTCTGTGATGCATGGGTTGTGTTAGTGAAGCCCTTTCCCCTGGAACACACTGCACCCATGTACACAGTATTGCTGTGCACCTGTTCGGCACCCTGGCATGTACTGTGCACCATACCTCACAGGTGTCCACACCATTGCTGAATGTGTATATGTGTGTCAGTCATGTTTGCTCTGCTGCTCACAGCCCCTCTGTGTTTGTTTGACATATACCTGGGATGATATGTGGACAGATGTCATTTGTGAATGCCTGATGTCTGATTTACAGATCTCATCATCAGCGGTGCATGTATGGCCAATAAAGTACAATTACACTGACAAGCTTCAAAACTTACCATGGCTATGGGGAGTGTACACACCCTTATTTATATGGCACCCTCTTCCCTGATATGCCATGGGGCCACATTACTGCATATGTTAACATTACACAAACCTGATATGTGACATATGACCTGTGCAATCAAATGCAGTATCAAACAAATGTGTTAGTTGTGCAGATGTTGATTGAAATGCATACAATTTGTGGGTGCATGTGTGTGCACATTCTTATCATGGTGGTTTGTTGCACCTACCGTTATGTGTACTACAGCAGTCACTATTCCTGGAAGGGGTATACTAGCATGGGCCATCTGCATTTGCCAGTATTTGGTCACTCTGCCCTACAAATCTCTCCCATCTCTGCATGATTGCAAGGTCAACTCATGTGCACAGCCCTTGGAGGTCACACAGTGCCATCACTATTGCTGTGGAGTAAGGGTTATGTCTGCCACAATTCATGACCTTGACTGTGTGCAGATACAGCCATTCTTAGTGAGCTTTGGATCTCTGCTTCAGTGCACTGTTGTGTTTCAGGACGAAACCCCCTCCCCATCTTTAGCCTTTTTGCAGATGCCTGACAACTATGGCCTACACATGTGTGCCATTTTGCAGTTTCCCAAACTCTGAACACCATGTGTACCAGCCTATTCCCTGCTAATGAATGGCAAACATACAGGTGTACACTGGCACCAGCAAGGTACAGATGGGGATGGTGGGCCTGAGGTGGGGTGAGGTGTTGGTTGTGCAGCACATGTATCCTAATTGATACTGTCTGTAGGTTTCCAACGTGGTCTTGGTACACCAGTACACATTGCAATGCATGCCTTTGGGGGACTTTTGCTGTTATGCATATGCTACCTGTAGAGAGGCCTGAGTGATGTTTCCTGTGGTACAACTATCCCATCTGATTACCCTAACACATGGGCCACACTTATGCAGTGTCCAGGCAATTGCCGACACAGGTACTGCACAGCCAGTACTTGCTAGACATTCCTGCAACTCTCTCAGTGTTGTGGCATGTTACTAGGCAGCCTGCATGACCAGTTTGCAACATGTGTCATCTGTCTTGGATGGCCAGCTGTTTATTTCCTACATTAATCCTGTCCCATACATCCTTGGCACATACATGACTGTCTGCATTGTTTGCCAAGGTATATGCAATGGTGAGGTAAGGCTACATGTTACACATTCATTGCTCATGTTAGGACCATATTGCAGGTTGTAAGGGTTGTGGAATGCAGTATTGTGATATGTCATAGTGTAGATTTATAACAGTTGCCATTGCAATACTGGTATATACACTGTTGTAGCACTGTATAAGGGTGATGTTTCAGACATGTCCCTACTGTAGGCCATTTGTTCCACCTATATGTTCATCTCTGTGCACACCTATTGCAATGACAGGTTGTTAGTTATATTGCATTGAAGTCTTACATTCCCTTCAGATATGCTACCATGGTGACAACTGTGATGCAGTATAGTTAACAGAAACAATACGTGAACATGTACAGCATTTTGGGTAGGTGTGTTAAATGTGTGCATGGAATATACCATGACCATAACATAACCGGTGTATTGGCAAACCTGAACAAACACCATACTCACCAGCTACAGGCTGCTGCCCCAGAGGTATACCAGAGGGACCTACATAATTGTGTGA